>NC_142521.1:11375000-11472500 GCF_964205215.1 Stylophora pistillata | reverse complement strand
ATCGTTCGTAGAACTGGAAGTCAGAAGGAGGTCGATAACAATTTCCTAATATTAACGCAGACGAATTATGCATAATTTTGATCCAGATTAATTCAACATCAGGGGGGTCTAGGGATTTGAGCCTTGAATAACTGATATGGCTCGCAATGTAAATCAAGCAGCCACCTCCATCCTGTCCCGTATTTCTGTCCCTTCTAACAATCTTATAGTTATCCACATGTAATTGCTTGTTCGATATTCTCGCGTCTAAAAAGGTTTCGGTAATTGTTAAAATGTCGAAACGACACACTTTAAGTAATAGCTTGATTTCATCCATCTTATTCCTCAAGCTTCGAACATTCAATTGTGCTATACTGAAATTATTTGAGCCACGGTTGATTTTACTCGCAAAGTTGAGTAAATAATCTTCACCTTCCGTAGATATGCCTCGCCATCCAGGACTTAGTTCTACATCACCAGAAAGTAAAAGCATCTGTGTAGTAGCCACAGAGTTTGCAAAGTACAAAACTCTGCCAGAACTCCAGGAACCCTTGAGTTTACAAAAACCTCCAGAAGTCGCCGGCTTGAAGTTGTAGTCGCCTGCAGGATTCCGAAGACAAATAACGCCCTCAATTGCAGTATTTAGTGTTTCTGGTACAATCAAGGAAGTGTACTGATGAAGAGGATACTTAGCTGCATTACGGATGAAATTTAGATGCGTTAAAACCAAGCCTAAAAATGGAAAACTCTTTGAACCTTGGAGCTACAACAAAGGGTGACCGCCATTATGCTAATCAGGTCAAACATGTTTAGATAACAATATGTTATCTAAATATGTTTAGATAACAAATTATCTTTTAAAGAACATATAAATATCATGTTGAAGAAAGAGTTTATTCTAAGATAGGCGCACTTCGCCGCCTTAAGCGCTTACAGTACCGGAAAATACCATATTAATTTTTTACAAGAGTTTTGTATTATCACATTTTGAATACTGCAACTCTTTTCTTATGGGTATAAGTAAAACACTCAACAAGAAACTGGAAGATGCGAACTATTATGGTCTACGAACTATAATGAATATAGGGAAAACTACTGATTATGAATCAATCCTTAGGATGGTAAACATGAATACATTAGAACATAGACGTATGGAACAATCTTTGATGATATTTTTTAAATGTTTCAGGGAGAATGGTCCAGACTATATAGCCAATTTATTCAAACCTCGAGTTACACCATATAATCTTAGAAGTAGGGGTCTAAACGTAGTACAAACTTCATGCAGATTCCTTCATGGCTCATATGCGTATATGATCTCACGTATTTGGAACCAGTTACCATCTGATGTAAAAAATACATCTAATGCATCATCCTTCCGGAGACTTTTATCGGCTGTCAACGCAGTAGGGCCTTTGACTTGATTTTATAGATGTATATTATTCCTAATTCAATTGGTGTTATTACTATTTTAGCTAGTACAATTTTAGCTTGTTGTTAAACACTTTTATCGTGAGCCTCTGGCTCGGGGGATTGGGAGACCACCCTCTGTGTATTTTTTTGGACATTAAATAAATTATCTTATCTTATCTGAATTTGGCCATCCTAAACACGTGCAAACAGGGTTGAAATTAGTCATGATTCACTTGACTCGCTTGATCATGCAGCTTATCAACTAAATAGGGCATTATCTGAATTATATGATTGGTGTCTTGCCAATAGGCTTACACCTCATCCGAAAAAGAGTGAAGCTATGCTGATATCTAAGACACGTATCATAGGCCCTATTTTACCTGTTACTATGGGAGACTTTTATGCTAATTGGGTTAAGAGATCGCGTTTATTAGGAGTAACTGTCGATGAAAGTTTAACATTGTCACCACATTTGATGAATGGTAAAAACAGTTTCGAAAATAAGCTTAACTTATTAAGAAAATCAAGATTCTTACCAAAAAGTGAATTGGAGCAATTTTATTTCAGTGTTATTCTTCCTGGCGTCATTTACAGTATTGTAACGTGGGAAAGCTGTTGTAATCTTGAGTTATTTGGGGCGATTGAAAAACTTCACAGCCGAGCGGCAAAGTTAATATATAATTTAAAGAAAGACACCTCCAATGACGTTCGAAAGATAGCTAAATGGCACTCCTTAGATTATATTTATAAGACCAAATTGTTTAAGGTAGTACACGGTGCATACAATGATTTGCTACCAGAGCAACTGTCCGAAAATATTATTGTTAAGAGGTCGAGTGGTGCGAAGTATTCATTAAGGGGGTCAGAAAATATTGTTATACCAAGATTTCAATCGCTATTTAGAACGTTCAGTAACTTATAGAGGGGCTGTTCTTTGGAATAAAATTACGTCTAGGAATGCAGACATTGTTCATGCTACACGAAAGCGCATAGATTCAAGATTAAGATCCCTGAAATTAAAGATTTTCATTTTAAGGTAACAACTGTCTCAACAGTTAATTTTTGTGATCAAGACTATTTTTATTTTTAATGATATCTTATGCAGATTATATCACATATATTGTACAAATTTTTATAATTATTAACTATTAGTAATCTTACTTTTATTTGTATGTAATTTAGTAATAGATATTAGTTTTAGGACTAGTTTAAATGCACGACCCCATAAGCGCGAAGCTTTAAACACTTATCGTGTTGAAATAAAGTTGATGCTATGTTATGTTATGTTATGTTATGTCATGTCAAAACCACTACACTAGAAAAAGCTGTCATAGGTCCAATTTGTTGGATAACTTGCCATGGTCTAAACACCATGATTCCATAAACATTAGATTTATCTGAGTATTCAAGAGAAGTAAAGAAGTTATGGCTCCCTTGTGCTTCTTAAAACGGTAGGCGAAAAACGATAATTTTGAGCGTGTGCCTTTGTCTAGAATTTCGTAAGATTAAGAATGACAATATCCGATTTAACGATCTTTCAAAATATGTAAAGTTTACTTTGCGGAAGTGAATGTGGGATTCTTCATAATACAATTTATTTTATCTTCCTTTAGAGCTAAAGCTTATAGAATCATGTGAACAGAAATCTGATCAGTGTACATCGCTAACAGAGAATTCGTGATTAAGTGAAACGGGAAGTTTACTCATAACCTTAAATGAGTAAAATCAATCTTATTAGAGGTTTAAATTATCAACAAAGTTGAAATGGTAAATTGGCCACCGTAACGATTACAAAAGCTGACGTTTCGAGCGTTAGCCCTTAGTCGGAGCGAATAGAGGAATTGTGGGTTGTGTGTGCTTTTAAAGGCAGAAAATGGAGCTACGTTATTGGTGGGAACATGGCAACGAGAAAAACATGAATAAATTAGTGGAATGAAAAGCGTTCGTTGATCCCTGTGGGATTTAGACTGCCGGTTTGAAAAGATGAGTTTTTGTTCAAGATTTTTACGGCTTTTTTGTTCAAGATTTCTACGGAACAGCGTTGACTTCCAGTACAGCTCACGGATCTGCTACATCCGGGTTTTCCCCATCCGTGAAATTCTATTTTCATTAAATATAATCTTGCTTCTCTTTTCGCTGAAGGTTAAATGACTTTTGACAAAATCAATGACATGTGACAGTTCCGAAGAGACAAGCTGAGACTATTTGTCGCAAATCTTGGTAGTTGATGAAAGCACTCTCAGGTAGTTTGCCATGACCTCAGAATTTTTTGCTTTGCGATTTCTTCCTACAACTGATCATTTACCGGGAGCTACACCCCATTCTATTAGCAGAAATAACTCATAATGAGGACCCTTGAAACTGCTCATAACTAAACTCAAACTTTTTCTAGTATTTTACTAGTCAAGATCATCTACAAGTTATGATTTTTCTTTCGGTGTAAATGTGAAAGTACAAGGAACTTTTCACAGTGCCTCAACCTGTAGACTCATTTGTTTCATTCAATTTTATTCTCTAATACGTGCACGATTTTTTTTGTTATGTTATACCAAAGCAGATGCGACGAAAAAATTTATTCATTCATTCTGCGCACATGTGTTCTTCAAAGTCTATAACTACAAAATAAAAACCCTCTCTCTTCCCGCAGTAAAGCAAGAACACGAGTAAAATAACCTAAGGATTTATATTTACTGATTGTATCCGTTTAAGAGAGTTAGCCCCATAGTACGGGTCGTCCTGTAGTTTACACTTAAAAAGATATTCTGTGGCACCCATCACTTTAGGGCTTTCCATAAGATGCACCAAATATTTAAAACAGATGCTCAAAATTTCTCAAAAATCCATTCACGTTACATTACATATTATCTACAAGCGTTAATTACCCTATGAAAGACCTTTTTTTCTCATTGTTCCTTGACTCTTGATCATTAAATGGCATGGTTAACGTAGTGAAGTAATCCTTAGTAATCCTCTTGTGCAGCACCACTTATTTTTACTCAAACAAGCTATCGATTTTTCCATTAGCATCCAGTTGTCAATAAATTGTTTATATCCGTACGAATGGTTAATCCCATCATGCCATGGTGTCTGAGAAATAACAACGAAAGCCTTTTAGAGGTGTTGAAATTTCTACCGGATAAGCCCCCTGGTATTTGAACTTTGGAGAAGTTCTCTCAAATTCTCTCAAATTTTCTCAAATTCTCTAAAATTCTCTCAAAACTGTGTTTAAATGCCCTACTCAATTGCCGGATTTGATAGATGAATATTTTTTGTAAAAGGCAAGAACAGCGACCTACACTTTCTATACCCATCGATGAACAACTCGACTATCCGAGTTTAAAATCTAGACCTTGTGGACCAATTTTTTTTTTTTTTTAACCATCCGCTCGTAAAGAGAACTCTTTACCTTTACCAGGCGTTTAAAAAAAATACAATACGCTTGTTCCGCTGAAAGGTTTTCCCCACCCCACCCAGGAAAGGCTTATATTCCCCACTCCCCGGGCACAGACGATAGTCCTACACTCTGGAGAATGTTGAAGCTTCAACTGATCGGCGCATTAGTGAAGCCATCCACTTGACATTTACAGCTCAGAAGCGATCAGTTGAACTAGATAAAGCATTCGGGATTCAAAGAAGTTTTCTACACACTTATGGCATGTTGAATCCACCAAGACGTCAACAGCAAGATTATTTTAGAATTACTTCATTAGACAAGGAAGTCATCAACAGCAGTCAAACTACTGTAATGCAATGTTTTATTGCCGGTTATGATAAGAGTCACTTTCTCTTACTGCGCTCCAGTCTTCGAGCAGCTATACTCTTTCATCTTGGATAAAATTTTAGTTAAACGCTGAAGAATGTTTAGATCATCTGTTTTTACGTAGTACCTGTCGATATGAGATATTTTGAGGCTAGCACTACGGTATGCCATAACACTTCAGTTTTCCCAGCGTATGATATCCTTCCTCGTGAGGATCACCTGTATCACCAAACCTCAGTTGTTTAACTGGAAGGTGTGACTTGTCAGTGAGGAGACCGCTGTCCTCACGCAGTACACCATCTTCCTTGTCACAGTTACACGGAAGAGCAGGGTGTGGACATGAGTTGGTCATTCCGCACGCGCACTTACCACTGCCGGGTGACGCCCCTCCCCAGTATGTCATCTTCATCGAGTCCCGTGACACCCACCATCCAATACTTCCTCTAAAGAACTGTGAACCCCGGCACTCGTAGCGGATAAACTGTTCGCAGTGTGAGGAGACTCTGGTGAGACTCGCCAGCTGAGAAAGACTGGCTCCTGTGTAATGGATATCACGTGAGTAACTTCCTGCGGACTCGTATCCTTTTATGTGCGTTCTGCTTTCACTGTCGTGACTGATGACTGTCACGCCAACTCCATTCTTGTCACTCATGTCACAGTATGCTGTAAATGGTGCTAGAGGACCTTCGCCATCGGTATCAATGACATAATTTCCACTTGTAGTGCTGACGTATTTTTGTATCAAAGAACAAGAAGACACGTTTATTGGATTTTTAATTTTCACTTTGGTTTCTATGACTGTCAGAGCATTAACTGCTCTACAGGTGTACGATCCTTCGTGTGATTTCTTAATGCTTCTTATGATCAGTGTTCCATTCTGTAGAACATTGCACCCTGCAGGTAAAGAAGACTCGCCATGCTTCGTCCAACTGATTGTAGGTTTCAAGTCACTCTCGACCACACACGGCAGATGAATAGTTGAGCCAGCCTTAGGAGTCACTTCTTTTGGGGGTCGAGCTTTAAACCGCAGACGAGAAAATATCACGAGTTGAACTGTATCTGCTGCTGATCCAAGAATATTCTCCACCCTACAGATGTATGTTCCTCTATCTTTCTTACCCACGCTATAAATTGTCAGTTTTCCGTTAATGACTTCAGCTCTATCCATTGGTAAGATTCCAAACGCTTTAGACCACGTGATACTCGGCCGAGGCTGACCAGTAGCAGCGCAGGCAAAAGTCACATTTCGTTTTTCCTCAGCCAGCTCTTCTTTAGATGACAAAACTACCTCAGGAGCGACTGTAAAAGATAGGACAAAATAATTTTTAGAAGAGTTCTTTCCTTTAGTTGGTACATGTATTGTATTTCGACACGAAAATAAAGTTATCGTTCATTCACTCGATTCATTCATTTTAGTCCATGAAAGAGGATTAAATTAACTTAACATATTTATACTTGGAATGTCCGTTCCTTATTTAGTGGTCACAATACCCGGTATTATAATTAAGATCAGAGCAACACTAAATAACTAGTGCCTGAAAAAATGTCAGATCTACTTTAGAATCAAGTATGTACAGCGTGTTACGAAATTATCGAAAGTCAATAAATGGTCCGTTTGTAGTCGCAAATACGTGAGACACCCCTGGCATCCACAAAGTATTTTAATACACGCGCGTGGAGAGAGTCTTCGAATTACTTACACTGAACAGTTAATTTTGCTGAGGCGTTTACTTGTCCCAATAAATTCTCAGCTGTGCAGGAATAAACCCCTTCATCTTTAGGCCTGACATCTCTCATTATCAATGCGCCGCTGGAATGTACTACTTGACTACCAGCAGGAAGCGATGAATTCACCTTCGACCACGTGACTTTTGGCTCTGGGTTTCCATCCACAGTACATTTCAACATAACTGTTTGACTTTGATTGACGGTCATTCTAACAGGACCCTCCAGGAGAGATGGCGCCGAGAGGGACTGGCCCGGTTCTCCTTTGGCACCTTTCACACCCGGTGGGCCTGACGGTCCTTGGGGTCCGGGATCTCCCGGTAATCCAACATCTCCCTTTGTTCCCTTTGGTCCTTGGGGTCCTATCGGTCCATGTTTGCCGGGAGATCCTTCAGGGCCAGGTCTACCCAGGGGACCTGGTTTCCCTCGGGTTCCCGGTTTACCTCGCCTCCCCTTGCTTCCTTTTGGCCCAGGGCGGCAGAGTTTGTGATCTTTAGCACAGATTTGGTTTTGAAGCAGACTTAGTTCTTTTTTAATTAGTGATATTACATCAGCGGATGATAGAGTTGATTTCCCTTGTTGTTCGCCAGGGGCAGAGCGCTTTTTTCTTGAGAAGCTCTCTAAATGACCTAGTAGAATGCGAAGCCACTTTTAAGATATCGATAAACAGCTTGTCACTGTGACAATAAGTATGCTAATGTCTAACAAGTATCAAATCGATAAATTACATAGTAGAGCGGAACAAGTACCTTTGAGCCCTTGCCAGGGACTCTCTGTAACCATAACTTGCCATCCTCCGATATTCTGCTGCATGTTTCGAAGGTTTTGTGGCTCCAACTTACCACAGAACTTTGCTGAGGGAGATATCAGTCGATAATTTTCTTGTATTCTGAGTTCTTGGTAAATTAGTGCGACACAACACACAACAGACAACAACAAGCCTGACCCGGAACACAAGCGATCAAACACTTGTATTCTGCCAGTTGTGCGTCTTTCTTTTTCTTGTTTGTCTATCTTCATGATTATCTGCGCCTCGGGTGGTTATACGAGTCACTCTGCTTAAGATTTAGAGGTAACTTTGCTTGCGTCTTAAGTAAAAATGAGCGCTGTTGTCACCTTATATAATTGTACTGGTTTCACTGGCAAGAATATGTCTGTGCTTGCTGCGGAGATTCAGTTTCACAGGAAGTTGCTTAACCTTCTCAGGTTACTGGTAGGTGTATCGTTAAGCTAGAAACGTTTT
The DNA here is from genome assembly GCF_964205215.1 of Stylophora pistillata. NCBI lineage: Eukaryota > Metazoa > Cnidaria > Anthozoa > Scleractinia > Pocilloporidae > Stylophora > Stylophora pistillata. The sequence continues at coordinate 11,464,380 of NC_142521.1, read as the reverse complement.
TACTGTTGGGCGGCCGATTCCCAGGGGCTGTATACATTGTCTTAGTGTTTCCGGGAATGATCCTGATGGACATGGGTGTTCATAGTTGTGGGCTGAAGTTGCATCAGAAACAATGGATCCTGTAAAGCAGTATAGGGATGTGACTTCAAGGCAGCTGACAGCTTAATTCCAGATATTTCAAGCCACACTATTTTCTCGTTGAGGAAAACCCATTCGTATTTACAGCTTCCTCCCACTCCGGGTCGGAAAGAAAAATTTTGGATTTTGATCCAAGAACACTATTTAATAGATCAAATTAGATGTAAGGGAAGAAATAAATAGAAAAGAAACTGAGAAAACTTAAATCCCACGAAGCAGAAGGATTGTGGGCCACAAAAGATGGAATATTCCACGGCCTTTTCCTCTTTCCGCGCCTCTGTAATCCCAGTGTACATGTACAGGCAGAAGCCCATTAATGGGCTCCTGGTACAGGTGAATGGAACAAATAAAAACAAAAGCAGATCAGACTACGCATGAGCTGCAACGAAATCGTTTTTTTTTTTTAATGAAAAAAAAAAAAAAAAAAAAAAAAAAAAAAAAAAAAAGGGGCCAATGATTTAAAGTCCCCCGTCAATGCACCTGTCACCTAACCCTACCCCCCACGCTTACGGTCTGCCCGACAGACGACGGGCTGTCTTTGACTTACAGGATGTGAACCTTTCCAAGTAGAAAATGTCCCACAATCGTTTTAAGGTGGCAAAGGCCAGTACTGATGGAGCAGAAGAGACAAAAGAGACTTTCCGACGGGTGAATCTGTCAACAGATATCGAAGTGAATATTATCGAACCATGTAAGGAAACTTTTTTTGCGAGGAGAGGGCACCAACCAATTGAATGACCACGTGTAACGTACACAATAACTTTTAAATTTTTTTTCACACTTCACTCGTTGAGGTTAATTTTTTGCAACATTTGCCTTTCCTTTGAACCCTGCAACTCTTTATAGATCCGTATATCCAGGAGGAACTCGAACTAAGTCAAAGTTGATGTTTTTCTTCACGTAAACGAAACGTGCGTAAGTCGGTTTCTTCGTTTTCCGTTTACAGCCCCAGACAGAAAAGAGTTGAAGAAATCAAGTATTTTGACCGGAAAGGCTGGAAATTTAGCTTTGTACGAGGTAACTATACTAGGCTTTTTTTCTACTGAACCGTTATTTGTTTTTGTGTGTACTTCATTATCTCGCACCGCATGCCCACTGTTCATTTCAAACGCCTCTTCTGATCTTTTATCTCCTTCTACGAACAGGATGAAATTCACAAACGACCAAAGATTTCGACGCTTTTAGAGAGTTTGTCCAGATACGAAGCTGTTGCATCTCCGCAACAAGACGACGATGAAGGAGAAGCGAAAGCGGCCACAACTACTCAGGTATGATATTCATGTAAAAATAATTCGAACAAAGCGAGTTACTAACCATGTTGAAGGACCAATTACTGACGCATCGCTGAGTCTTAAGAAGTTTATGCAAATTCGTTTTGGCTTTGGAAACATAATAAATTATTTATAAAAACATTGTTTTGATGGGTCGAAAGTTTGAATTGTTTGTATTTTAAGTACATAATTACATATCAATTAAAAATATAATGAAGGTCAAAGACTCTCGACCTTTGAAAATAGAGCACAGTAAACCGCCATGTTTTGTCTCGCTGTTATGACGGACGCAACCGAGGATAAGCCTATTTTCATTATTTAGTATGTCTGCGGGAGTCTAGCGCAATTTGAATCAGCTATAAGGTCCACATATATTTATTAAAACATAGTGTGCCCTTTATTCAAGAACGTATTCTCTATCCAATTAGAAATAATTTGCGAAGTGAAGGTGGAGTGTAGGGTATAGAGTAGGAGACTGATTCAGCCCTCCACAAAATGTGGAGCACTTGGCTTTTCATTGGGCTCATTATTAATATTTCACACTGGGAAAGTGCTGTGGTCTGGCATTTTGGAACAGTGAGTTCTCAAAAATGTAAGGGATGCGCCAGGTTTTCTGTTTTGTATATGAGACCAATATTTTGCAGCACTACCTTCTAGCATCATTGTACAACCTTTTGTTCCTTTCAATTATGCTACAAAAATTGTGCTATACCAGTAGCCAATTGCAGTCTTTGACTGTCTATTTTTATTTGTAATTGTATCACCACCTGTGGAACTGAATTGCAACATGGAGAGTGTAAAAGAAAGTCCAGGATTGCATTAATGTTCTGCAACTAGAATTCTTTTTTCTAGCTCTATATCAGAATGCTCAATAATGACTTTGGTATCAGTGGGGTATACAATTATTTGAACTAGGGGGGCATTTGATGTCTTACCTCTAATTGGCTCATGTGGGGTTGGTTTTTTTTTTAAATTTCCTTCATTATTGCTGTTTTTTTTTTCCATATCAAATAATCAAATGGGGAAGGAAAGTGACATGAATTCAAGAGCCTTCCCTCCTTCCATGCTTAACCACTTCAAAAGGGTTCGTTGTGGTCTGAGACCCTCACTCCCTAATTATGTTCAGCATTCGATGGCTGTGTAGATGAAAAATGTTATCTTTCAAAACCACCAAACACCTTAGAGTTTAAAATGACTTCTCCACAGGCTCTCTGTTATGGTGGGTGAGGGTATTTTTTTTTTCCTTGAACCACTCATGGGATCAATTTTACTGCTTTCAGTGGGACATGGTAGCTGTTAAGGAGTTCTGCCAAGTTAATTCCCATGCATGCCAGTCCGTCCACATTAGCCAGGGTCTAGGAGTCTACTTGAAACAACCAATTTGATAACCTAAAACATTCCCTACTTCATACTGAACACAAGTACGACCTAAAAAGACATTTAGGACTATTATTCAAATGATTGAATTATGCCACCAGCAGTATTGGTTGCATCACTAAGAATAAAAAATGTCTAAAAGTTTATTGTTATAATCAATGATAAAATAAAAATTATGATTAATAACTTAGTTTTTTTTCTGAAATATGGACTACAGTTTTCAGAAGTATGTTTTAAATTTTGCAGGCCACCAAGATGGGTACACTTATGGGTGTGTACCTACCAACCATTCAGAACATTTTTGGTGTTATCTTGTTCATCCGTTTATCTTGGATAGTTGGAATAGCAGGAACATTACAAGCTTTCCTCATTGTCTTCATTTGCTGCTGTTGTGTAAGCATTCATCCATAATGGAACCATGCATCTTCATCTATTTTCACAATAAAGTGAAATTTGAACATTATCGTTGGTAGTGATTTTACCTACTAGCAAACAAATCTGAAAATGAGCAAAGATAAGGATGATTAAGATTAATATCTAACTATAAACTATAAGGAACTTGAAAGATGGACACTGAATCGAAGCTGATGTAGGCTCTGAGTTGATGAAACAAACATAGCACTTTGTAATGATGGGACGATGATGCCTAAACCAAGAAAATATTTATTTAGAAGTACAAAATACTTTCCAAAAGCCAGAAATACAAGGAACTTAGGGCTTTTCTGATTCAGATTCTAGTCTACTTAACAATTATTCCACGAGGGCGCGTTGGATATGAGATGATAGATAGCCAACAAGGGGCGTAGCGCCAAGTTGGCTATAATCATCTCATATCCAACAGGTGCGAGTGGAATAATTGTTTTATTAAAAACGTTAAATTAAATTATTAAATTTTATTAAATTTTTAGCTCTCTTTTAATTTTAAGCTGACACGTACGCTTACCATATTTGTAGATTATGGTATATTGGCTGATATACCATAATGGCTAAGCCAATAAAATGTCTTGAATTGCATTATCCAATGATCTAGTTTCTAATAATATTTATTAGGCCACTTTATCCCACATGAGCTGTGTAGTAGGCAGTCTCAATAAAATGATAGATTATGTTGATTACCATAAGCTGTAGCTGTTCCAGTTAAGAATCAAAGTCACTCTTGAAACAAACAAAGAAGAGATCAGGTGGTAAAGATCATTTCCCAAAAAGGTTCCTAGTTGTTTACTTTCAAGTTTTTCTGTATTTTGATTATATTTATTATTTTTTTTTTAAGTTTGTAATAAATTTATTAATTAAAAACACTTTTGCTTTATAGACCATGTTGACTGCCATCTCAATGAGTGCCATAGCTACAAATGGAGTTGTTCCAGGTAAAATGTTTCCTAACTTTAAATCTGCTCTGAATTGAATAAACTTTCAACCCCAGGAAACCTTAGTTAAGGTGTTAATTTTTTTTTTTCACGATTTGATGATTTTCAGCTGGGGGAGCTTATTTTATGATTTCACGTGCTCTTGGTCCAGAATTTGGTGGAGCTGTTGGGCTTCTGTTTTATCTTGGAACCACTTTTGCTTCATCAATGTACATCCTTGGTGCAATAGAAATACTCCTGGTAAGTTACTAGAAACGGTTGATTGACAGTAATACCCAACTTGACAAAAATCATTAAAACACCTTCCCTGCCAAAAATCTGACTCTCTTTGGATTCATTCATGCAGACACTGATCTTTCGAAAGCTTACAATGAAAACAGTGTAATTTATGTTGCAGTGTTCAAATAGACCCTGGATTAACTTTCTTGGAAGGTGACTGACTAGACTAACTTAAAAGGTCTTTCTTGTTGTCTTCCTTTTGCCTCAATTTGTCTCATGAGTATTTAATAAAGATCTGAGTGGTAGGTAGGGAAAGCAGTGTTCAAAGAAACCTAAACTTAATGGCACAATTGTTGCAAAAGCTGGGTTCCACTCCGTGTTTTGGGTAATAACTCTCTAGCGGCAAAGTAATTTAGGAACAACTGCTCCAAATGCAAATGTTTTAATTGTTATTTTTGTTATTTATTTATTTTTTTTTACAGACATACATGGCTCCATCAATGTCCCTCTTTGGAGATGTGAGATCAGGAGGTGGTGCACAGTCTCCAGTGATGTTAAACAACATGAGGGTGTATGGTTCCATCTTGTTGATTTTACTAATTGCAGTGGTTTTTATTGGTGTCAAGTATGTCAACAAATGTGCCTCTCTGTTTCTGGTCTGTGTGTTGTTTTCCATCTTGGCCATCTACCTCGGATTCTTTTCTGCACATGCTCGGGAAATGCCCAGGTGAGGAAAAATGTGTTCTCCTCATTCAGTCAAACTTTCCTTGGGCATTAAATCAGCCAGTTTTATTCATTATTGTTTTCATAACAAAGCTGACGAAATTTGTAAGTATAGATTAAGTCATTGTCTAAGATAATGAGTTCATTGTTTCTTGATTTAAACCCCTTTTTATATCAGGGCTTATGATTAACCCTTTATACCTTGGCCCTTTCTTTTTCTCTACAGAGTTCATAATCAAATGTAGATTCTGAATTTCCCATATGCTGATTAAAAAAAAGCTCTTTATTGTTGCAGGATCTGTTTGTTAGGTGACAAGTTATTAGCCAGTAACAGTTATCATGAGTGTGCAAGGAATGATACTTTACTAAATGCAACATACAGAAATGATGAGACATTCTGGAGAGAAAATCTTCTGAGTGATGTGGTTGGAGTGCCAGGCATTCCCAGTGGGCTTTTTGTTGGTAAGTTAATTTTGTAGACCAAGAAACTAATTCCATCTTAGTTTCTGTTTGTTCATTCATTTGTTTATTCACCCATTCATTCACTTTTTCATTCCAGTGTTCATTCCTTGACTCTTTTTTTAACTGTAACTGATTTTTAAAGATAGTTTTTTGTATTGTTGTGGCTGTTTCATGCAAAGTATAGTTCATTAGTAGGATGGGTGGTGGGGTATGATTGAAAGTTGGCCATGGTTGAGCCCAGACCAGGTTAATGTGTTTCGTTCTTTGGCAAGACACTTTTACTCTTAAAGTGCCTCTCTCTCCACCCAGGAGTACTCGTATGTTATTTATTGGGCAGGAGGTTCTTATTAGAATAAAATGTCTCCTTGGATCTAGAGTTTGAAAAAGAAAAAAAAATTCTGGATCATGGTCCATATTATTAAAAAATATTGACTTGATGTGAGTGGGCAATGAGCCAATCTGTTTCAAAGATTTTAAGATTCTGGCCCTGTGAGATGCTTCAGAACAAAATAAAAATGAGTACCAATAAACTGTCAATTTTTTGACAAAACACTCAGAGGTAACTAGACTAGACTAGTATCCTCTCCAGGGGAGGTAGAGTAGCAATTGCCATGAACTCTGGCAGTCAGGGAGGGCTTTAGCCTCTCCTTTTTTGAAAAAAACTTGTCTTGTTTAGTATGCCCCCATCCCCCTGCCTTGTTGGCTGAAGCTTATACATTCATCTAAAACCTGGGGGGGGGGGGGGGCCTTACCAAAAAAATTTGCTGTACAGGCCCCTGCTGCCAGTCTGGGGTACCTGGCTTTTTTCTGACTTGACATGTAATGCGCTTCTGTTGTAAATGATTTAAAGAGAATTGGAACAGTCAGTATCTGAAGAAGGATGAAGTTTCTCCTGGTGTCCAGGCTGGTGAATATCAAGGGGAAGTGAGATCTGATATCTCCACATCATTTTTCATTCTACTGGCAATTTTCTTTCCTTCTGTCACTGGTAGGTAACACAGAGATTAAAAGGTTTTTTCTGAGTTTAAGTTGTGTGTGGTATACAAGGATCCTTTCTCTGATTATGAGGCTATGATTGTCCAAAGGTATTATGGCAGGGTCGAACAGGTCTGGTGACTTGAAGGATGCACAGCAGTCTATTCCTAAGGGTACAATAGCAGCCATAACAACTACATCTGTTGTCTGTATCCTTTGCTTCGTCCATAATATTCAGCGTATTAAGTTCCCAAGATCCAAAATCTAAATCTTCTGAATTTGGTGTTTTATCTCAGAAGCACCGTATTTCCCCGCAGATGGGCCACACCCATTTATAGGCTGCACCTCAAACTTTTTGATCAATTTTCGTGGGGAAAAAATTATTAGTGAGAAGTGATCAGAAATCGCCTAGCTGTCATAATAAAACCATTACCAAAGAAAAGTTGTAAAATTGTGAAAGCTGGCTTATATTAAAATGAATAAGAGGCTTCAGTGGTGCTCGCTTGTGCTTCCCATCATGATAGGATTGTTTCTAAACGGAGTAACATGGTAATGAGTAACTGAAACATCTTGATAGTTTTCTTTTCTTTCAGCATTGAGATTCAACTATATGAACTAGGTCTGATAACACTGAGTATGTAAATGTAACAGCTACTGATTACAGAAAAATGAGGCTTTGATAACTCACAAACAGATGGCTCTTCTACTGGAAGGTTTTACCTTCTGTTACTTGCATAGGTGTGTTTTGTTGTAATTATACTTTAACAAAGCTTGAAGATCTCACCTCAGTATTACTGTTTGGAGCAACAGTCCAGGGCGACTTACTCAGAGATAAGTATGTTTCACTTTGAATTTTACTCCATACAATATTCTTTCACAAACCTTTTCAACTTCACACGTAGTGTTGTGAAGTGGGAATTAACATTCAAGGGACAAACTCAAGCCTAAAACAAACTGTCCCCTGAATAGGTATATGTTATAAGAGGGTTTTTGTCCCTTGAGTGGATGAGATGCCCCCTGAATAGAGTCCCTTGTAAGAGAGAGAGAGAGAGACAGAGAGAGAGAGAGAGAGAGAGAGAGAGATAGAGAGAGAGAGAGAGAGCACAAACCTCTCACTTTAACTGCCAGTGAAGAGAAAACCTGCAGCTTCAGGTTTGGTCAAAAATGACTTTTTCTTTTAGAAACTGGATGGGTGTAATTATATTACCTTCTCTATACTCTTGAAAGCAAATGAACTGTGTTTCATTCTATTGTACCTTCATCAAATATCAATGATAATGTTTCTGTCGTTATTCCCTTCTGCTGGGTATCCTCTTCATTCCAGGTTTGGTCGTAGTATCAACAGTGTTATGGTCGTAGCTGAGATCGCCTGGCCTCCCACTAAGTGGGTGATTCTGATTGGTTCATTTCTATCCACCGTGGGAGCAGGAATGCAAAGTTTAACAGGGTGAGTTGGTTCCTGACCTATTTGAAATCTTTAAAACGAAATCAGTGGGAGGCCGCACCTCAAGTGCATTATTTTAGGAAGAGCTATCAAAGAGAGCCAAATTGTTCAGTGGCAAAAGTTCTCTTCAAGGACACAAGGTATGACACAGCTTAGATGGTCATGCGAACCAATGATCGGTTTGGTGGATTTCAGGATTATATACCTTTCTATGTTTTTAATAAATACCCCATTTGAATTTAATTTCAGTGCACCCCGGTTGTTGCAGGCCATTGCTAGAGACAATCTGATTCCATTTCTCAATATCTTTGCTCATGGTTCTAAGTCTGGTGAGCCAACTCGTGCCTTGGTTCTGACAGGTTGTATTTCAGAAATTGGAATTCTGATTGCTAACTTGGACTCAGTTGCGCCCATAATAACAATGTGAGTGTGCAGTTTGATAAAAACGGGAACTTTTGAAAAAAATCGATTATATTTTAGTTTAGTGTCGAAAGTAATTTATAAGAGCTATAAAGGAGAATTACTTTCTTGGGAGTTGAGGTGTTAATTTAAAATAGTCACTGTGAATTATGTTACGTTGTTTCCCTTGTTACTCAGGTTCTTCTTGATGTGCTACGGATTCGTCAACTTGGCTTGTGTGCTACAATCACTGCTTAAGACCCCAAACTGGAGACCGCGATTTAAGTATTACCACTGGTATGGTGAATTAGGGGAAGACAATTATTTGATATAATAGTTTAAGGTCTTTGGCACTCAAGGAATTTGTTGTGAGCAAGTAAATTTTCGTCCCTGCCTCTAATATTGCTCTCTAATACCTGCTGTAAGCGCGTACAAGAAAGAAACTGGGAAGCATAGCTATGTCGAGAAAATCTACTGAATTTTGGGGTTAAATTTACCATGAGCCTCGTGCTACACTGGCAGCTATGAACCCTTTTTTAGACTCTTAACCTTTCAAATGCACCTTGTTTATTGCCTGGCTAGGTGTTCGTCTTTCCTGGGCATGTGGTTGTGTCTGGCTCTGATGTTCATCTCCAGCTGGTACTATGCTCTTGTTGCTATGATACTAGCAGCTGCTATTTACAAGTACATTGAATTCCAAGGGTAAGGATATTTTGCTTTTGGCTCGTGCGAGGTTTCTGCCTGACTGAGCGTTCATATGTAAGTCCGTTTACTGATTCGCGACAAAAATGCACATATTGTATTTTCTTATGGATTTTTAGTTCTATATTTCTGTCGTGGAAAATTTTGAAAGGTAGTGTTGATTCGATTGAAACCATTGTAAAATCAATGTAAAACAAAGAGTGCGGGACGGTTGACAATCACCATAGAGACAAATAAGTTGATAAATAGTAAACAAGGTTGAACAAGGGTGAAGGGCTGCACGGATTGCAGACGACGAATTTATTAATGTTTGGTTAAAAATTTGTCAAGATTTACAAACCGTGACCTATGTTCTTAAAGTTTACGTGACTGACAGCTTCCCAGCTTATTAATCGAGCTTCATACATGTTTTAAGACCCCCTTTCCCGACACTTTCAGTTATCTGCATAAATGTGGCTCGAAAACACATGCCACTTGTTTAAGATCAGTGGTTCTCTGCAGCGGCTTGGTCTAAATGAAATTTTGGTTTGTATCATTGTTCCGAAATCACATCAGACTTTAAATCCTGCAGGGCAAAGATTGAGTGGGGAGACGGATTCAGGGGACTGGCGCTGAGCGCAGCCAGGTACAGCCTGATGAGACTGGAAGAGGGTCCACCTCACACCAAGAATTGGAGGTTAGTCACGTGGATTGTATGTTGATCTAGAATAGTTCTTTTTAAGTTTTTTGTGAGTAGAAAATTTTTCTATTCTTTCCTTTTTCTTCTTTCAACAGACCTCAGATTCTTGTGCTCTGCCCGCTAAAGAGTAATTTAGAGCCTGAATTCAGACGCCTTTTGAGCTTGGCTAGTCAACTTAAACACGGTGAGTAATTATGTGGAACTTTTATCTTTCAAAGCCGTGTGGTGTTTTCAAGAATCTTGAAGACGAAAAGAACACTGAAAGTGAAGACATTTACACTTTGTGGCCTCAGTCTGAGTAATTTGTTTTTAACGTGGTACGGTATTTTTTTGTAGGACGTGGTCTTACAATAGTGGGATCCATTCTAGAAGGAGACTTTAAAGAAAGAACAGAAGATGTAGCTTTGGCAAAGGAGGTAAGGAGTAGATTAAGGTATGGGCTGATCACCAAGTGCTAAGAGCTAAAATTATGATAAAAATACTGACGGCAGGCAGAGCGGAGAATTTTGTGACGTTTAGAACTTAAAGGTGTAAAGGTTCAAGGGCTACTTCGGGACAATCACCTTAGATGATTGATAAAAAAAAAAAAAAACATGAGAATGTAGATAATAATTGCCTAGAAAGAAGGGCGAGGAAAGTTAACGGTATTGGTGATTAAAACAACTAAAAAATATATGCGGGTGACTCAGCTACTTTAAACTTGAACAAGGCAAAGACGGCATATTAGCAAAGGTTGGAAGAAAAGATAGGTGACTTTTGCAAGCACGTTGAAAATCTAATACAACGTCAAGCACGTCGCGATGTAAATGTACACTGTCATTTTTGATAAGGCAGCAAACAACAAACATGCAGACAAACAAGCAGGAGAACCGGATTAGTTTTGTCGTGAATGTGACTTTTGCAAAGAGTACTGTTCCTCGGTGACATTTTGACAATCGGCAGGTTTTGCAAGGCTGTATGAAAGAAGAAAAAGTAAGAGGTTTTATGAAAGTGATCGTGGCCTCCAAAGTGACAGAGGGGATTTCATTCCTGTAAGTATAAGAAGTGCGCGTATTTCTTTCTTTTCTAACCTTGATTGAACAATCGGGTTTCATGAGAATTCACTATTTTTTATTGAACAGTTTCAAATTTGAACGAACGGCAACCAGGCATGGATCATTATTTGAGCGATAGTTAATTGGTTTTCCTAACATTATTTCTATTTTTACCACCAGGTCCAAACGACTTAAACTTCAGTTTGTTTCAATGTTTGGTTTTTTACCGATTCAAGATAGTTATCTTGTATACTTCTTCTTCAGGACGCAGAGTTCTGGCCTTGGAGGCCTGGAACCCAATACCCAGATGATCACATGGCCCGAAAACTGGCGAGAAAAAGCGCAGTGGAAGAGTTTTGTCCGTTAGTAAAACAAAATATACTCTCTGAAAATTTAATTCCTTTTCATTCTTTCAAGGTTGAACCCGTACCAATTTAGTCCTTGAATCCAGTGAATCCAATCAAAGATCACTTTCGAAATTCAACTGAAATTGTCCTATTTTCTTTAAATTATAGATACCGTCCGAGCCGTTTCCAAGAGTCAACAAGCCCTACTCGTTGCGCGTAAAATAGACTCGTTCCCTAGCAACACAGAACGCTTGGAAGGCAATGTGGACGTTTGGTGGATAGTTCATGACGGGGGTTTAATGATCCTGATCCTCTTCCTTTTAAAACAACATAAAGTTTGGAGGAAATGTAATCTGAGGATTTTTACAGTAGCGCGTATCCTTTGCCCACTTGCTGGTCGATAAAGGAAAAGTCCTGGAATGAAGGTCCTTGAAATTTGTTCTGAAAAAAGGGACGAACCCTGGATAGAGTAATGCTTCTCATAGTTCAAGATGTGGTTTTAGTCATCTTAAAGGAAATGAAAAACATGTGTTGGACACTCAGGGACGAGTCAATGTGTAACACGGGTAGGACGAAGTACCAGAAAGTCTCAGGAACCTACCATGGTATATTGTAAGTTTTCAAGAAACGAGGGAAGATGGGTTAAAGAGCAGAATGTAACGGGCCGTTATGTCAGTTAAATTGTGCCAAAAAGAAAGAAAGAAAGAAAGAAAGAAAGAAAGAAAGAAAGAAAGAAAGAAAGAAAGAAAGAAAGAAAGAAAGAAAGAAAGAAAGAAAGAAAGAAAGAAAGAAAGAAAGAAAGAAAGAAAGAAAGAAAGAAAGAAAGAAAGAAAGAAAGAAAGAAAGAAAGAAAGAAAGAAAGAAAGAAAGAAAGAAAGAAAGAAAGAAAGAAAGAAAGAAAGAAAGAAAGAAAGAAAGAAAGAAAGAAAGAAAAAGAAATGAACTTGTAGACTGTACGGGAGGGGTACGAGGAGTGTTCCGACGAACGCCTGTTGATTGGCGTGGCGCTTTCCGTTGGGAAGGCCGAACAATGCCGCACGCTTTTATTTTTTGATTTTACTAATATATTCAGATAGGTTGTTATAGAAAGAGGGTCATTTTTATTTTTTGTTAAGCGCTCCCAGATGTCGGACCTATGAGTTTTTCTGTCGTTGTGGATTTGCTTTTTTTCGTTTAAAACACAATTTCGTCTCGTCGAAACAAGGAGAATGAAGATTTTTTTCCCGTATCATGTCTTACGCATTCCGTCTGTGTACCTATGGTGATCTGTTTTGATTTGAGGTCTGTATTGTTAACTGTCTTGTAAAGCTTTCTTAACCAAACGAATTTAGAACTCGAGGACAACAGCATTCAAATGAAGAAGGATCTGGAATCTTTTATGTACCAACTTAGAATCAAGGCACAAGTTGAAGTCATTGAAATGGTGGGTAAACAGTTTTAAAATGTTATCATTTGTCTCTTTCATCCCATTACCTCTTTTTATTAAGGGTCGATAGAAAAGATCTTTAGAAAAACAGTCCCTATGTCAGGAGAGTAGGTGATTCTGATAGTAGTTCTAAGATTGTCAATTCAATTCCACTCATTTCGTGAGGAAACTGATAAAGACAGAAATTGTGCACATTTACAGGTGTTTGTATCACTGCGGCACAACAAGTACCTCCAGTCACACAAATGCCTTAGATTATATCAAATTTGAAATTTAAAATTTTTAGCTCTGGCTCAAACAACTCTTGTTTAAACAGAAAACAACGCCATCACAAGTGAAGTATGCCGGTTTTGGCTGCTAGAGTAAATTTTCTGAATTTTTTTTTCAATATTTAGTGGTTGCAGTTTTCATTCATTATTGTACAGAGGGCTCTCGGCCGCATTTAGCAGCCAATGAAAGATGAACTGTAGAATTCCGTTTTCTGTACCCCCCTTCTCTTAGAAACTCCCCGCGATTATTCGATCCTCATATTCCTTTCTTCCCGAAATCAAATACCGTAATCTTCCACCGTCCCTCTCCCCCGTGGACTTTTCGAACCAATTTGCCAATTTCCTTTGCCCTGAAGGTTGCAAAGAGTCGGGATTGCTCTGTAATTATCGTTTCTTCACTTCAGATGGACCAAGATATCTCAGAGTACACTTACGAGCGCACGTTATTGATGGAACAGAGGCATCAAATGTTACGCGAGATGCACTTATCTCGAAAAGAAAGCAAACGTGAAATTCAAGACGTTGTAGAGCATTCTTACCGGAGGCGATCTTTGTCCGGAAGACGGTCAAATTCCGATAATAGAACTGGTAGAGAAATGGAGAACAGGAGTAACCCTGGCAAGGAGTCGCACTCTGACGAGCAGGGTTTGAGTTCATTTGATAGTAACATGAAGATTTCGGAGGAACCCTCAACTAAAAGCGACGACTGTACAACAGAAGTCGACTTAGATAGGAACAAAACAAACGTATACAGTTCCACTCCGGAACGTGACTTAATTTTTACCTTAGGTGGCAAGGACGTTATTGTGGATAAAAATAAAGACAGTGATAAAGAGACACAGCCCGGAATCACTTCATATACAAATGACGGCCAAAGTGCAGTGGATGGGAAAGCAAGTTTGAGAGGAACACCGTAAGTATCTTTTTCACCGGCAATACATAAAAAAAAACTGCTTTATTTCTTTGTTATTAGGGAAGTTGAGGCCTCTCCATTGTATTCCTCGTGATTTAGTGCAAGGCTAGGTTTGGCTCTATTCATCACACAGTGTCTGTTACTCAAAAGTAGAGTAGAAAGAACACATTATATTAAAGTCAATTTTTGCTCCCAAGTGAAAATATGTGCGTTAGAAATTGAGTCAAATCATTATTCGTTTAGCCTTTTCGCGGTTTGCCGTTGCGTTAGACATCGTGCTTGAATTTACTTTTTATAAAAGTTTTGGACCTTTTTTCATGCTGATCTTATCTTGCCTGTGACGGTATTCTGTAGGAAGGAGAAGAATCTGCAAAGAATGAACACAGCAGTGAAACTGAATCAGCTTGTAAAAGACAAGTCAGCAGGAACTCAGCTTCTCGTAATCAATTTACCTGGAGCACCGGCAGAGGAAAACGATTGGCTACACTGTATCCTCTTTCGTGGTTGTTGTTGTTGTTTCACGCCTTAAATGTAGATTGCCAGTTGACTTTCTTGTAGACCAATGAGACAGATTTCTAATGTAGCAGGCCTTCGTTTCATTACCCTCACATTAAATTTCAGCTATTTGAACTTATCTCAAGGGCACATGTCTGTTTCAAATCCAAGTCTTTTACACGAAACCCAAAAAAGGTCGCGTTGACTCACGTTTACCGTAAACGGTCTGTTTTAAATCATCCATAATCTCAACTAGTTGGATTTCTGTGTTTCTTGTGAATTTTAGTACAGTTTCAGCAGTTGTTGCAATAGTTTAAATAGTTTCACGACCTGCAGGCCAGTGAAGAGATTTTCTCTCAAAAGTTATCAGGAAAAAACGACCCAAAGGAAGGTAGTGGGTTGTTTGGGACGAAATTGCCCTTGACTGTGTAACAGATATGGAGTTTCTGGACGAGCTAACAGAAGGATTGGACCGTGTGCTTATGGTGCGTGGGGGAGGACGAGAAGTCATAACCATATATTCGTGACGTCATTTGCTCGTGTCTGCAGAGATTTTCTACGCAGATTTTTCGCATAGAATGTGATAAAGATAAACAACCGTTTCGATTTGAGAAACATTTTTATCGGTTAAGTTTGATATCTCCTGGAAGTCGAGTTAAAAAAGCATTTAAAAAAGATTTGATTCATCTCGATAAAGAGATTGTTTTAAGCTATTTAAGTTGTTACAGATTTTATTTATTTCGAAATAAAAAGATAGATTTCAAAATGGTCTCTACGTTTTTTACGTTTTTCTTACTATGATTCAATCTTGTAGTGAGGTCGATTATATTCCTATAATTAACAATTATTCCACGAGCGCGCGTTGGATATGAGATGATAGATAGCCAACAAGGCGCGTAGCGCCGAGTTGGCTATAATCATTTCATATCCAACAAGCGCGAGTGGAATAATTGTTTTATTAAAAACGCCCTCAAGAAATTATTATTTTGTAAGAAGAAACCAGATTTTTTAGCTCCCTTTTGATTTTAAGCTGACGCGTACGCTTACCATATTTGTAGATTATGGTATATTGGCTCATATACCATAATGGCTAAGCCAATAAAAAGTCTTGAATTGCATTATCCAATGATCCAGTTTTTAATAATTCTAATTAGAGCATTATATTTATGATTTCATGAGAAATATCTTTATTTTACCGAAGGCATTGGAAGGTATTGAATTGAAAGAGTGTTTTCGATCGCCACTGACTTTTTTTTTTATCCTGTTGTATTCTGAGGATGTTTGCAAATAAATTCCCTTTTTATGTGGTTTACCGGGAAAGGTTGGGGGGATAGGGGCCTGAGTAGTAGATGCTGAACTAGCCTAGTACATTGGTATATTGTGTTTGAGGACTTGTGACAAGGTAGTCTGCATTGAGCACTGAAACATGATGGTGCTATAGAGGTTTTGCACAGCAGCCATGTTGGATGGCAGGAACAATAGATTATTTTACCCATGGAAAAAAATTTCTTTCTTATGCAAAATATTTTCATTGTTCCTGCCATCCAACATGGCTGCTGTGCAAAACCTTTATTCACACTCATGTATTAGATTTCAAGGCGATTTGAGCGACACAACTTCATTTTAAATGTTAATTTTGATGAGGATTTCCCTATACATATTTTTGTTTTTTTTCGGAAAAGTTGGTAGGTCGTTTTAGCGGACGTAACCAGGCTAAGCAGAGGACGAACTCTGTCACATTTGCTCTTTCGCGCTAAAAGCTTGTGCAAAAGGCCTGGGAGTCGGTGCAGTAAAGCCTGGTTACCAGGCAAGAGGCAGATTCAAAATGGCGGGAGAAACGAATTTACGTGCTCAACATTTTCCTTAAGAAAACAAAGACGTCATGCAAACTTTGGACGTTTACAAGAAAGAGGAAGGAAAGATATGGCAGCGAAAACCATCTCCTTCTCCAGAAGAGGGGTGAGATTTTCATGATGTGGTCTGTTTAAAACTGGAATCAGAAGTTGCAAAAATTGTGTTTATTTTGGCTACTGTTACGTTTCGATCCTTTACAGTTTGGTAGTCTGCATCAGTCATTCCACATCAAGTGCTTTCTCGTTACAAGGAAGAAATATCAGATTCCTTCGAACGGCGTTCAGTTCAACAGGTGAAGCCTTTGCAGCCGGCGACCACCAAGGAAATATTTTTGTCTTCGATTTAATCAAAAATAGGTGAGTGCAAAGATTTATCGCGCATTAAGCCATCTAAGCTTATAACTTTGTGCCCGATATCAGTTGTGTTCATCTCCTCCTAACCACCCTAAGGATTGAACTTAAGCGCTTGAAAAGAAGCCAGCTGCTATTTCAATTTTAAGTGGTACAAGATGATATATTTTTTTGTTGTGTCCTGTGCAGATGGTGACTATGTGCGCACAGGCTTACTTTGTAAGATATTGTACAGCTGTACATGTAGTCCGGGGAATGTAGGAGGAAGAGAGGGTAGGTGGGGTGGGGGAGAGAGAGAGCTTACTTAACAACATATGTAACAAATGTCCTCCTTGAGTTCTAAAATAAACCTTAACCATGGGAAATGGTAACCCTTTCCTATAATTACAGAAAAACACCATATCCCCAAGAAATCTTGCAAAGTCAAGTCAAGACAAAAGAGTGTTCTGCTCCATACCTGAGCTACTTTTTATCTCCCTTTTCTCTGGAGTAACATTTTAATGTGCCCACTGTAGCTTTCATTGCACCTTTGCAGCCCTGTAATAATTGCTTGTAGGAATTTAAAATGCACTCCAAAAGCAAAGCATATGCATTCCTATATACTTCCATAGTCTACAAACAAAATGTGCTACCATTACCCCTTGGAATGTGTTGAAGTATATCATGGATTTCAGAAGGTTGTCAACAATTCTACTTTCTCTTTTGTCTCCAGGTTTTCCTTAATCCACAAAACAGGAACTCCTTGTACAGCCCTTTCCTTCTGTTTGAGGAGAAAAAATGAAGTGTTGGTGGCTCTTGCAGACAATTCGCTGAGATGTTATGATACAGGTGCATTTAATCTTGTGGATTTTCTGGTTTTTTTTTTTTATGTGTGTGTGTGTGTGTGTGTGTGTGTGTGTGTGTGTGTGTGTGTTCGGGCATGGAACCTTTAACTCTTTAAGAAGGCTGCTTCTAGTACATATAACAAGGGAAATGAATATTGTTGCTCCCTTTCTCTTTAACCCTTTGATTCCTTTGAATGCGCAATACAGACTCTCTCTTTATGATATATCAATACAATATCAATAAAACAAACAAGGAGAAGAGCTAGAAAAATATCAATTAGTTGGTCCAATACCAAGTTATCCAAACTTATGCAAGAAATGTATGGTAGACATGGTTGACAATAAGGATAATTACTAGTGAGATCTTGGAAGTGAAAAATGTAAGATTACACCCAAAAAAAAAGAGTCTAATACCTTGATAAGAATGAATTAATTTTATTCCCTTTAGTCTGATCGATTAACATTGGATAAAGTTTTAGCATAACAGGAGAATGTTCTTTATTATGGTTTCATATCTGTTTGAAAAAAAATTTAGACCCGATATCTTTAAGCTAGCTAGAGATCTCTTTGATCTCTTATGCCTATGATTAGTACCCTGAATAATTTTTTCTTTACAACCCTTTGATCCTTAAATCTAATTTCTCCTTACAATATCAATATCACCCTTGAATCACACATTGAGGTCATGAGAATAAACAAAATGATCACCAACCTAAGAAGTTCTTGATTCTTGGACAAATTCTCCTTTTCGACACTTTTGTAAATGTATAGAGAACAGAATAGAGAATATCCATACTGATATTAGGTTGTAAAGGGTGAATGTGTCATCTGTGAAGGATTAAGTTTTTTTTTTTTTACACAGATTGAATAATTAATATGTAGGCTGATTGACACTGATTTCATTTCAGAAACCCATGAGTTAGTTAGCTGGATGAAAGGCCAGGACTCGGCAATCCAAAATATATCAGTTCATGCATCAGGCCGCTATGCAGTCACTTCATCCAACTCTGTTGCTCAGTTGTGGGACTTGGATACATTTTCCCGTAAGAGGACTTTAAATGGAGCTCAAACTGTTGGAATTCAGCAGGTTTGAATTAACATGAAGTGGTATTCAATCCAACTCCAAGAGATGTTCATGTTTTAGCCCTTTCATATCCAAGATCTTAGTTATTCCATGCCCTTTTTGTCATTCTGTGCTAATAATTTTAGATCTAAGGATTTGGTGGTCAATCAAACACTTTCCCCCACGATGACATTTTGTCACTTTCCATCACCTCCCTGCTTGAAAATTACTGTACAATGGCAGTGAAATTATTGATTGAAAGGAGTAGATAGATGACTAATTAACTTGTGGACCGGGAGAGAAGAATTTAGAGAACACTTTGCTTAAATCTATACCAAAAAGACTTTAAAAATGTCTTAATTTTTTTTTTCATTTTGTTGGCTAGACATTGCTTTTATGTTGTGACTCATGCTTACTTTTACATATAAGCTAATAAGGTTGACATGTCTACCTTAAGGTGAACATTTGTATTCTTTACCTGTGGCATGCTTTAAAAGCAATGTATCTGGTCAAATTTTTATTTCATTTTAGACAAGCATGGAATTCATTTACCTTCCGTTCGCTACATGTATTGTTGTTGAATAGATTACAGTAACTTGGTGAGAATTTGGTTGTTAGTCAATAGCAAGGTTCATTTTGATTCTAATCTGTCAGTTTTAATATGTTTTCAAATATTATAAATTTAGGTTTTGTTCCTGCCTCTGAGCAATACCATGATAACTTGTTTCAAAGATGACAGTTTATTTGTATGGGATTCAGAAACACTCAAGTGTAAATTCCAGCTTCCTGTTCCTCCTGAAGACACTAAACAGCCCCATTACAAAGCATTAGCCACACCCAGGGATGGCAGGTTACTTGTTGCAGGGGGAAGGTGAGTCTGCTCTCAAAATCTTTCTCAAATATACAGTTATGCTTTTCAATTTATTACTATAAAAAATACCAAATTTTAGGCATATTCCTCTACCTGATTGATTCTGTAATTTACACTAGTCTTGTTGCAACTGACTCAGTTTGAATGAAAAGTTATTTTTTGTTCTATTTGCATTATTGATCTTACTTTTCCTCAGTCTTCCTTTTCAATCTGGCTCAGACCAATGGCAGTAGCTTGATTTCTTTGAAATTTACTTTCTGCTTAATTTTTTTTCTTTATTTTTTTTTTCCAGGTCTCGATTCCTTCACGTGTGGAGTCTGGAGAACAAACGTCTGCTCCATGTCATTCAGCTTCCAGCAAAAGTACGTCTTGTCAGACAACTGGAATTCATTAGTAACAGCTTTGATGGAGGTAGCAGTCAGGTATCAATCCATGGAGAATTTTTCATGTTGCTTAAGTTCCTATAAAGTCAATCCATTCAACTATGGAATTAGGAGCCCTGAAAGAGTTTGGTGATGAGTGTTGTCTTATGTGGCATACAGGCCATTGCTGGATTAGCAACTTCTTTCAGTAATCAATAATTGTCTAATAATGACATATTACAATTGTTATGTAGGTTATGAGCTTAAGATTTCTATCACATGATGGCTGATGAGGGCAAAGTCCAAATCATCTATCAAGGGCAAACAATGTTTTTGCTTAAATCTTCCCGTAGTTGAGAAGTTAGCAATTGGACAGGTTCATTTTTTTATTCAAAAATTTTTTACAACGCTACTACACACTGCTAGGCAACTCATGTAACTCTATATCTAAGTATGGAATAGATGGCAAATAACTTAGCCAATCAGGTTGCAGCTTTTGTGATGCAATGCTACAAGCTGTAGTAGATTTTTACTTATCACAACTGTTACAATTAAATGAAAAAAACTTTTGAGATTTTTTATATAAGAAATGCCAGCATGGGCAAGTCAAGTGAATAAATTACACTGTATGTCTCAATATTGCAAATACATGTTACAGTAATTTTTCAGTGGCCTTTCCTTTGTTAGACTTTGTCATGTTAACTTGAGTTTCCTAATGAACACCTCCTTAAAAACATATTTATATCAGACATCATTTAAAAGTGTTTCTGCTCATTTTCAAGACACTTGGTGTGCTGTCCCAAGATGGTGTTCTTCGCTTCATTGATATTCATGCCTGTAAACAGCTTTTTGAGATTGGAGGCACAGATGAGGTAATAAGAAAGATTCATAATATGTTCACAGTGGTTAGCCCTGTCCAGTCCAGTCCATTCTCATATTCAGTGACTGAACATGTTTATGTAAACTTAAGAGGCCCTTCACAGTATCAAAGCAAAATAAATAAAATTGTATTATTAGCTTAACCCTCAAAGCATTAGAGGTATCTCAGACAGACACAAAAATTTCTAGACTTTTTTCCATTTCTTACAGATTATTAACAACTTTAGTATCAGTTCAAATGGCCGATACATTGCAGCTGTAATGGACAATGGTAACATCAATGTTTATAGTGTTCCAGCACTGTCACAGCAGTTTTCCAAGGTATTTTCAAAGACAGTTAAAATTATATTTCATTTCTGTATCATCAATCAATATTCGGTTACATGTAGATATTAAGTTTTCCTTAACTCTTGGGAGATGCGGTGTTCCACAGCTTTTCCATGGGTCATTCTGTTTTGTTCTCCAGTAAGCCTCTTCACTCTCTTTGATTTTCTCTTTATTATGAAACACATTATGTATAAAAACGCTAACAATAAACTTTAACCCTTAAACTCCCGAGATCTGATTGTTCACTCTCTCCTCTAGCTGCTACACATTTCCTTGTAAATTAGTTACAAGAATTTGGTGTTAGGTCAAGGTGACAACCCCTTCCTGATGAGTTTGAGTTTTCTCATTACCTATTTGCTGGATAATGTATGGATATTAGAGGGAGAAGTTACTTGTTAATCACTTCTGGGAGTTAAAGGGCCAAGAGAGACTTGATGAATTGCTGGGAATGGAAAACCTGAGAAGGAAAGGCATCTCATCCAAAAGGAAATGCATCACAGCTAGTTACTTCATGCTAAAGAGAGCAGTAGGTCTCTAGGTCTGTAAAATTCAACCTTGACTAAAATAATGTCGCTCTTGCGCATGTCTAGGTTTGCGCACGTCTAGGTTTGCGCACGTCTAGGTTTGCGCACATACGGCACTTTTAATACTGATATTACAGTGAAGAGCTTGAGACTGCCCTGCAAATTGGAGTTTTAGCATCCTACATGTACATATTTATCCAATGATTACATTCTCAGTCATTTTTTCTTTAACAGCCACCCCCACCATTGGTTAAAACTGTGTGGGAAGAGAGATCACATTCACGTCAAAGTGGCAAATCCAATCAGTCACTAGGCAGTGCCATGACTAAAGTTGGTGGAACACCAAAAAGGAGTAAGACTAGATCACCAGTAAAATCACAGCGTCAAAAAACCGAGGTGTCTGCAACTTGGACCAGTATAGACACGGAACTTGAGGTACAACTGTTTTTCTTGATTCTGGTAGTTGCCGTCCGTGTTGTAGTTGGTCGTTAACATATTGCTAGACTAGTGGTCAATTTGTGAATAAAAAATTGACTGCTTTTCACAATTGTGCATAAATCTTGCTATAGACGGAACTTCCAGAAGGTCTCAATCAAGCAAGGCTCAAGTCGATTCTTCGAGGCTATGGCGAATATCCTGCTAAATACAGGTGAGTTTTCTAAATGCCAAATGAGTATTACGGGAAAGCAGAATTCATTTTTGAAAAATTCAAACGAATCTTATCATTCCGAAAAAAAAAAAAAAAACTGATGATGTGATGGTCATAGAATGTGAAGGTTCAAGAGTGTTTGCGGTTGTGATCTTTAGCTTGCAGAATATATAGGCGCCATTTTTGTGTATTAAGGTGAACGCGAATCTCTCTCGTATCGCACTGGACTACCTCTTTGTGCTCTTGTCCTCGTTCTCGCCTAGCTCGTATTTGCCCTCGCTAGCATGAAAACTTAAAATGACGCCTGTTGTGCAGGCTAATGATAATATACCTTCATGTACCAGTCAAACTCTACACTGACTAAACTCGTGGAAAATTTTTAATTTTGAATAAAACTTAAAAACTTGGCACTTTTCTATAGATATAAATGTAATATTTTGGTATTTTTAACCCTCCTTAGAATGTTCATTTGGCGGTCAGTTCTCAACCTCCCTGAGAACCATGCGGCTTACAGCAGCTTGGTAGACAAAGGAACTCATAATGCTTTCGTGAGAATCCATGAAGAGTATCCCATCAAGAGTAGAAAGCTATTGAGAGTCCTTCAGAGGTTGGTATCAACTAGCAATTTCGATGTAGTCCCTCTGAAGGTTGTGACATCTTGGAGAGATTGGCACAAACCCTGTCCTCCACTCGGACTCAAACACATGCCACTTGAATGAGAGCGGCAAGTTTGGCACCAATCATGACTTGAGTAACATGGCGTGCATGATTTTTCTCGCCTTATTTAACAAACTTCAATTAAGTCTTTGTTTCTTTCCTTTTTTTAAATAAAAAAAATTTCAAACACTAAGTTACTTTTTTTTAAGCGACACCCTTTATGCTGCAGCAAAATCAGGTGACAAGAAGAACCTCCCTCTCGTATTTATTTTGTGATTTCGTTTTAGGACGCTGTCGGCCCTAGCTCATTGGTCAGCCATATTTGGAGAAGTAGACTACCTGTCTCTGCTTTCCTTTCCTTTCGTTAAACTCTTTCAAAACAACCAGCTGATCTGTTTTGAGATGATAGCAACCATCCTGAGTAAGTAACGTTATGAAATTTGAAGCTGTGACGAGAGTTTCTTGAAAATGGCGCGATGCATCGGAAACTCGATCTCCCTTACAAGAGCACCCATGTAGCAATTTTGCGACTTTCTGCTCAAGCAGATGGTCACTAACAAGGAAGCAAACCTGATGTTTTCAACGTTTGTGCTCGTTAAGTTACAGCTTAAAATGTGGCTGAGCTTCTTCGATATTTTTTTTGAAGTTTTCTTTCTTTTCCTTCAGCAAACTGGTGCCAACATTGGTTCGAATTTTTTCCAAACCCTCCTGTGAATATTCTTGGGATGGTGGAAAATATACTGGTTCATCACGATAAAAGATTGATGCAACATTTTGTCAGCTGTAATGTCACATCACAGGTGAGATATGCTAGTTTTGCTTGCCAGTCATTTCCCACCGAGGCGAGCGGTGAAAGATAATTCATCTGAGCCCATGTTTTCCAACCTTATCCGTGCAAAGAAACGTGCAAAAATATCATTTGCACTGTTTACTGTTTGATTCGGTCTGTATATCGGTGGTCGGTCGAAAGTCAACCAATTTTCGGCCGACAGGCAACCAATAGGAGGTGGTCCATAATTCGGTTGAGATAGCGGCCGACTATCGGAACATCGAGACACTTGCTGCCTGTGGTCGACAATGGAACCACAACCAATCAACTACTGACCAACTCTCGACCGACATATCAATCTGTTATCAATAGATATGACGACCGAGGCAGGGCTAAAAATTGACGGTCGCACGGTCGCCAGTGGCGAGTTAAAACTGACTAGGGCGACCAAAAGTTTAAGTTTGATCGCCCGATGGGCGACTACATGTACAATCTCGAAAAGCTGTAATGCAATGTAAATTATGAGAAGTACAAAGTTAAAAATAAAACCCAATATGTAGTTTAATCGGACTACCTTTCTCTTCGTTTTTTGCCTGGACTCTAACATCGTCCATTTTAGTAAATTTTTAGTTTTGAAGTGGAAATTCCGAGCCGTTTTCACCCGGGTGTTTTCACGAGCGATCCATATTCAAGGCGCCATTTTGGAATTGCCACGTGACTCTCCCCCAGACTTCCGTGCGGGATGGTTTCGAAACACATGTGAACTACAGTAGGTACTAATCCCAAAGTCGTCTGTTTCAGATGTATGCCTGGCCATTGTTACAGACGCTCTTATCTGAAGTTCTAACTAAGGACGAGTGGTTGAGAGCTTGGGATAACATTTTTTCCAATCATCCGTCATTCCTTCTCTTTGTTGTGGTAGCTTATGTCATCGTGTCACGCAAAGCTCTTTTGCAATGCACGAGGAAAGAGGATTTTGAGGTTTGAAAATAACAAAACATGTTTGTTAGACTTGACCTTTTGGCCCCGATAATCGACTGGAATTGAGCTGAATTCTCCTTTCATTTTTGATGCACTGTCAAGCAGACAAGTATTGAAAAAGAGGGAAGTTATCAATGAGGGGATATGGTCTTGATATAACACCAAATTCTCAGGACCAGCTAACTAAGAAATGTATGAAAAATAACTCCCAAATATTTGGAGGGAAGGGTTGAAGAGAATCTCATAAGCAATTCCATTAAACTCAGACAAATCTTTCGTCTCAATCTAAGTGTCAAACTTCAGCTTTCGTTTCCTAAGCTGCATCGAAACGGCAGAAAAAAAGACGGCACACTTCCTTTATACAAGGGATTTTTAAAAATCTGTTATCAATGTTGGGTGATGTACTAATATTCGTTGCCATGGACGCCCCCAGCGAACAGACCCAAGTGTTTTGCCTAAGAATTGACAGAATAATTTGCACAAAGTAGGAATGAAATTGTACTAATTCTGTAGATATTCCTGTGCAAATGTGTAATGGATAATACTTTCTCCTGACCAGTACTTCTTTCATAACCGGAATGCAGTCGACATTAGTGCAGTTGTACGTGAAGCTTACCGACTGCAGGACGGCACCCCAGCAGAAGCAAACCCCCAGAGGATGCTGGAGCCATTCATGCCACTGACCAAAGGACAATATCCGATCTTCAACAAATATCCAAAGTTTATTGTGGATTATCAGGTAAATACTGGTATCAACCAACCCTACCAGTGGCAGATCTAGGGGAGGGGTCTGGGGGGCCTGCCCCCCCTTATTTTGGGTAAAAATAAAACGCAGAAGGAAGAAAAAATCCCCCCCTCCCCTTAGCTCAACGTCTGGATCCCCATCTGCATGCGGTGTTACTTCCTCAGTGATATTTGATTGAACGTCTTGCTCATTGGTGATTACTTGTGAGCGGGAGAGAGTCACTTGTAGTCCCCCCCCCCCCCTCTCCACCCACCTGGGTAGAAATTCTCTCTTTCTGAGTAGGCGGTCATTTGACTAATGAAAATAAATACAAAATCACAAGCACGAAATATTGTCGTAATTTTGGTTGTTTCTGACAGGTCCAAGAAAGAGAACGTATACGCCAGGAAGAACTAGAGTATTTGAGACAGAGGTATGGCACAAAGTCGTTTTTCTTAGAGACTGGGGAAGAAAAGAAGTTAAAGTAAAGTGGCAGATTCTAATTTACAGAAATCCAAACAAACCAGAAATCAAAAGAACAACCAAAAAAAAAACAAAAATCTCGAGGAAATCGTATTTTTTCTTTTCCCAATCTCAGACCACTCTGTATTCCGTATTATCTCACATAACATTTGCTTTAAACAGATAGAAAAGAAACGCTGTTCGATTGTGTACAGGGTTAAACAAACACCGAAGATGACAGAATTATTAAAAAAACGTGCAAGGATGATTAAGGATGGGGAAGATTGTCACAAATTTCAAATCAGTGACGAAAATGAAAAATTTAAATCAATTCTTTTAGGCTTTAGATGAACAAAGCTTGACATAACACTTTTAGGCATTAGCAATCTCATTTTTTTGCTGATTTGACAGGCAACTGGCCCAGGAGATGAAAGAGGTAGCAGATCAGCGCAAACAAGAAGAGGAGGCGTTTTATCGACAACAAGAGCTCATGATTGACGCCGAGAATCAACGAAGAAGAGTGATCGGTCAGGAAGAACAGAAACTGAGCGATCAGAGAAGCAGGTTGGTACGAAAAGAAGAAGGTTAGGTCTTGCAAACGAGCTGAGTGGTCCCGACTCTGCTGGAGCTTACACAAGTTTCTGTAACATGAACTACTACAAGTACTGCGACTCCTCCAATGCAACATGCTGCATGGAAAGGAATGAAAAAAAAAAAAAAAAAAAACAATGTATATTTATTATCAAATGTTTTTACTAGATTGCAGGCAATGAAACGAGAGATTCACCTACGAGAGCTGCAACTGTTGGACGCTGTTCGCAGACGTTTTATGCATCATCAGCAAACACTTAAAGAAGCGGAGTTGCAAAGACTTGATGACGAGATAGAACGCAAGGTCAGTACAACCACAGGCACACAAGAAATACTGCACAAAGTCATCAAGTGCTATATAACAGCCTCTTCTCATCTTTACCGATACCCGCGAGCTCAGTTTTCTACCTATTGTTTTTTTTTTTGTCTGTTCGTTTACTGTTTATTCTATTATCAGGGTTCCCGCGCTCCTTGAAGGTCCTTGAATTTAATTTTTTTTTGTTTTAAAGGACTTGAAAACCCTTGAATTTAGTCTCAGGTCCTTGAAAATTTCTGAAACGTGTTTGACAGTAAATGCAGATGAATCAAAGTTGAAGTTTTGCTTTGTTTTTGGTGTTGAAAATGTAAATCGCCAAAACGAGTTTTTCTTTCAAATCCCGCGTCCGATTAAGATGTTTGACACGTGATAACAAGCAATCTATTTTTTATTTCTGTTAACTCCTATTCAATGCAAAAGGTCCTTGAATTTGAGAGCCAAGGTTCTTGAAAATGACCTAAAAGGCTTTTAAAGTCCTTGAATTGGGTTCCTGGCAAAGTGCAAGAACCTTCTATTTACCCAATAAAGTGCGAGGCGAAGTTCGCCGGAGAGAATTAGAAAGCCGTTTTCTTTCCCGTAGAGTAAACTGGATAATTTCTGGATTGTTTTAAGTTTAAAAACACTTCTTACATCTTGTAACGGTTTTTAGGCATTACTCAGAGAACAAGAAACCAGGCACGCTGTAGAAGATGCTGAGATAAAGGGACTGGAGCTTCAAGCGCAAAAAGAAATGCTTCAACAGGTTGGTACATTCAGTTAAGCGCTTTTCTCACTGAACCGTACACTCTTTCCTGGACTATCAGTGGAAACCGTTTTGATTACTGTCCGCCAGACTCCTTGAGCAAAGCTTGGCAGCGCCTAGGACGAAAACAAATTTGAAGCTAGGCCATTTAAAGCAAATATATTGTTTACAACACAGGATTTGATCCGAGATGAGCTGCAGCATTCCTTTAAGCAGCGATCGGAGCAAGCAATCCAAAGAAAACAGCAGGAATTGGAAGAGCAACTGTTTAGGAGGACAATGGATGCCGTTCAGGATGTCGACATTGATTCACAAAGGGTAATACAACAGCCATTTTACTGTAAAATTGATTGATGGAGCTCCTTGTATACTTTGATTACTATTCTAGTCGTCCGAGTGTAAGTGCTCCTACTGATGCATGTAGTAATTCAGTGATCTTAAGCAAGTATTTGGTTTCTCATAAGATTTCCCAAGAAGAATTGGCTAATGCCCAACAGAAACACACATCCGTCAATATGGAAGAAGAAGTAGATATGAGAACTAGAATGGACGATCTTCACCGCGAGCTGAGTGAAGTCAAGGTAAGCCGGATAAACCACGAAAATTAAACTGATGAAGTATAGGTCGTATTAGGCCACTTCGTACACGAACCTGGGTTACTTTCAAACAGTTGAATTACTACGAATGTGTATTGTTTGAAATTCGCACTTACATAGTGTTCACGTGAAAACTGTTGCGATGTCGGTTTAGCCCGTCCTATAACCCTTGTAAGGAAGGGTTGAATTTCTTTCTCTTTTTTTTTCCATACTAAAACCTGCCCAAATGTTTACCTGGGTTGTAACTTTAATACATGAAACCATGAAGATGACAGTGATCATCGCAGTAGCGTTTGTTTCTATAACTGTTTCTAGGTTGCCCAGCATATTTTGGAGAATAAGGAAAGGGAGACTGAAGTTCAGTCGCTTGTGCATGAGTTGAGGAATAAAGAGGTACACACTTTCTCCTAATATTTTTATTTTGCAGTGTTAGAACGAATATTTACTTTGCATCATTCTACATCCACACCTCCAATAAGTTGGATCTGTTGGATAAAGTTCCAATTGAGCTAACCGCCTCCCGGCTAGCTCAATTGGTTAGAGCGCTGGACTGTTGTGCGGGAGGTCGACGTCGAGGTCGATGGTTCGAGCCCCGGCCGGACCAACACTCAAGGTCTTAAAATAACTGAGGAGAATGCGCTACCATTCTATGATATCAAGAAATGGATAGACATTCTAGTCTTCTCGGATAAGGACGAATAAACTGTAGGTCCCGTCTCCTGCATCTATTAATAAGTTAATTTGGTTAGGCAGGGGACGTTGAAGAACCTACTCACGAGATTACTGCGATGTGGTCTGGCCTGTTTACTGGGACTTGGGGGGAGGAGGCATCTTAAAATAAGTTTCCTTCGATTGTTTGTAAACTGCTGATGCAGTCCGGCCAAAGTCCCCCGAAAAGTATTGTGATGCGCATTTGATCATATCCACATGTTAATTTGCGCAATATAAATATTAAATTATTATTATTATTATTATTATTATTATTATTATTATTATTATTATTATTATTATTCTAACCTGATTTTGGTTTTCTTCACTTTTTTGCACATGTTTGTAGAATGACGCAGTGGCTATGAAGCAGTCGGAAGTGAGACAACGAAAGGCTCTGGCAGCCGAGGAGGACAGAAGACGTTTGAATCTTCTGAGTGCTCTGTCACGAGATCAAACCACGACTACCGACGACTCGGAGTCATTTTGTGAGTGTATTCTTTTGAGTGAGAAATTCTGCTTTCATGCTGGAGGCTGAAACGGTACTGGGTGTCTTTTTTTTTTCTTTGATAACGCATGGAGTTTTTAGAAACCAAAACACTCACACAACTAATTATCTTTCGCTTCACAAGGCTCATGACATGTTCTATTACTCTGTTTAACGTAGCTCGGCTTAGGGAGATTCGTCAAATCCCGGATCACCTTAGAAAACCGTTAAGCACCATGCTTCCCAATAACACAGAGAGCAGCACCACGACGGAGTCCGAATCCAGCGGGACACCTATCACTTCTCGAGGTAAAACTTTTAGCATTGGAAGAAAAATTCAGTACCACCTTTCAATTAGATGTCTTTTCAAATGTAGAAGCACAAGTGTGTTTGTGTTGCTCCTCAGCCATAGTAAAGTCTTTCCTTAAGTAATGAAGTCACTATGTAAACACTTCGTTGGCTGCGTGGCACGTGTTTACTTCTGAAGTACCATAAATGTTTTTTTTTCTTTTTTTTAAATTTAACTTTAAACGCAAGGTTCAAACTTGATCCGGTCACGTTTTAATCACTCGTTTTGATGTTGTCACAGAACCTTCCCTCGAGCGCCAGCGAGCAACGTTTGAGAAACGTGAACTGGAACTCATGGCTGAGGTGAGAGATTTGAGAAAAAGACTTGCTGCCCGACGGCAACAGCGCCCACCTCCTTTTCATGGAAATACCCAGCAATAACTATAAGATAGAAGCACAACTTATTTTATTCACAATTATCTGGCATTTTTCGGAAAGCTATTTTGTAAATACTTTTCAAGGACCCGAGTTTTGTACATTCCCTTTATAATGTTACTTCCAGAACAGCATCGCGTTCTCTTACTACTCCAAATGAGCGATGAATGTCTTATTTCGAAGTAGAAGGCGTGAGGAAACAACAAGAGCCCGCGTTTGTTTTTGAAAATCTCTGGCATCCCGGAGACCAACAGCCTTCCTGTATAATTACATCAGAAAAGCCAATTCACCTCCAAGCCTCGTTTTCAAAGTAGGGAGTAATGAATTTGAATAAGTTGGACTCGTTTTCGTCTGGAAATTGAAACGAGAGTACTCCGAAAACCCTTATGTTAACAGGATTCCATCGTAAAAAATAAAGAAAACAAAGAAGTTTCAAATGCTCAAATATGTTTTGTAAACGAAACTTGGGGAAGAAATTTCAGTTGATAATGTCATCATGCGCAAGGGCTTTTGACTGTTACACAAGCAATGAGGTAGATACGTTCACGTTAAGTTGCCTGGCAATACGGCTCCTATTATTCGCAGGCGCATGGCGAATTGGCTATTCTGAATCTCTAGTGACTGGTTAGAAGGTGCTGTACAACAGTAAGGGATCAACGTTACAATCCAAGAAGTTAACTAAATAAACTTTAATAAAATATGGACTTTGCTGAATGACCTTTTGCAATTTTCTACAGAGTTGAGATTGTCTTTTTGCGGGCTCGTTTTGAGTTTTTTACATGCACGAAGAGCGGTTTTCAAAATGTTTCGCTCAAATTCGACGTCGATCTTGTTGTTAAACAATGATTGGGTTTCTCTGGTATCTATAGATCGTATTAGGGAATCTATACACTGAAAAGTTAGAGGAACTTTAGGAGCTTTAGCAATGTTTTTACGCTCAACTAAACACAGGTTGTTTATATACAGTATTGATGAAATAAATTTTCTAGTTACAATACATCATCTCGACGTGGTGCACAAGTGGGTGTGGTCCTGCGAAGAGAGAATCGAACGGTTAGTTCAGAGTCTCTCGCCAGAGCGTGATCATCTGTTGACAGTTAATCTTCGAAAACATAGAAAAGAGTGGACTAGATCGATCAAGTAGTGCTGCTGATGAAAGTTTTAGTAACTCTCTCCTTGAACCGTGGAAGCCAATTTGGTTGAATTGCGGCCGAGAAGTAAATAATTCTAGGTTGTTTTTAAAGATAGGTTAGCACCTTAGCAAAGATAAAGAAACAGAATCATAGCAGTCCATTTTCGAGTGTAATAGCTGCACAAGCCTCTTGTGCAGGTAGCGATCTGTTCATTCTTCGGTAACTTTGAGGTGTTGTCCCCGCTCGAGCAGTTTTAAATATTTTTTCTTATGCTAGTATTTTGTTTTGAACTTAGGAAAGACTCCGCAAATTAATTTTTACTTTGGTTTCATCGAAGTAGCGTGCTAACTTTTTTTATCGAAAATTTTGAAGAAAACAGAGGAAGTCATTTCATAAAGAGATAAATAACTCACCAACTTGGCAATTTTAATCGAGTTCTTAAATGACAGGTGTAGACGAATAGATATTGCAACTGTCATTCTTCTACAAATAAAATTTAATCTACAAATTTTGGGCCTATCCTCACCATACTAATTTTCAAAATGTGAAGATGGCATTGATCCTACATTAAATTAAAGGTAGGAATTTCTGTTGAATTCGTTGAGTGGGTGGCAAATTACCACCGAAGATTACGTAACTGCTGATTTCGATTCATGTTGAAGTATTTTCATGTGCGCTTCTCAAGTTGTAGTGTGAGTGTTGTCTCCTACGGTTCGATTCTGCAAAGCTGTTACCCTGTTGCGTCTGTGGGCAATTTCGCAGCGCCTCCGGGAACGGCCACGGATGATTTTCGCCCACAGTGTCGAAGCACCGTGGCGAAAAGTCTCGTTAAAAATGAAATAAATGCACGGGTTAATTGCACTTTTGCTGTAAGCCAAAAACCACACGATAAAATAGATGTGAGTTGACTGACAAGCACTGTCGGAGATGTCTTGGAAACAAATCATGCTTTCTATCCAGACGGGAAGCCAGCAAACGGCAAAGAGAACTACAATTGCCACAAGCATGCTAATAATTCTCCTGTTCATCTTTTCCGTGTGGTAATGGTGATGGTTTGGGATGTGAAGCTCATTCCCCGGTGTCTCTCGTAGGCATAGCTTTACCATCACTGCGGTGTACAGTACGCCTTGAATCACCAAAGGAAAGCATTTGAACAAGACGAATATGGCCACAAAGTAACTCTCCACTGATTTTGACGACCAGAACGTTAAGTAGCAAATGCTAGTGCCCTTAATTTCTTGAACGATCGCTAAAAATACCAGCGGTACTGTGAAAACAACTGATGTGAGCCAGATGATTGCGATTATTCCGTATGCCACAGGGCGTGTAATGATTCTCCTCAGTGGAAAAAACACGACAATGAAGCGGTCCACCGCCATCGTGGCCAAACTTTGGGTGGACACTAGTGCGGATAACGCCATTACGACGGACTTAAGCTTGCACAAAGCATGTCCTACAGTTCCCTGGATCAACCAGTCAGACACAGCCAGCGTTATGACTGCCTCTGTCGAACTGGATAAGGTGATCAAAATATCAGCAACTGCCGTATTCACAACGAAGAAATTGTTTGGTGTCTTCATGTGATGGTTGTAATTCTTGTGCACTATTGCTATAATGAGCCCATTGCCCACCAAGGAGGTCACGATTATAAAGGTGTAAGCTGCAACCTTGATCCAAGTGATGTAGAGTGATTCTGAAAACAAACTTTCAGTTTCGATGTCTGTTTGGTTTTTCATTTTATCTTACCGTTATCGCAGTATTCTACTCGGCTCAGCATACAGCCAACTAAATGAAATTTCGCAACGAACTTCAAGATTATACCAGCTTTATTAACCAGTGAATCTTTACTGAGTTTGATGGACATATGTCTGCTCAGAACTCCATTGGGTTTATTACTTTTGACTCATCATCAGTGTTAAGATGCTTTTTAATATTAACAACCCGATAACGTAAATCATTATTGGCTTCATCTGCGATGCGAAAGCAAATACTCAAATTAGTTTTACTCTCCCCAATTGTCGACGTATGTATTTGCAAAAGATTCTGATCAATATCAAGTTGCGTTGTTGATTTTCTCTCTCTACGTGTAGCCAACATCTGACTATGGTAAAATTACTGCCTTTGCCGTGCAAGCAAAATTAATATAATTTACTTAGCTTATTAAAACGAAGAAGGTTTTCAAGAGGTAATAGTAAGTGTGTAAGTTTTTCATTCGGCTCATGAAATGCTACCTCCTCCGTTGAAAGGAACTGCGACTGAGGCAGCTGGAAATAACTAGATTTTGAGATGATTTCGCCATTGGTATCCAAAGTTGTGAGCGAGAAATGACGGATGAGTGAGAATGTATTTGAGAGGTTCCAAAGGACGACGAGCATAAACAGCACAGGAAAAGCAGGCCTTTTCACTCTTTGGGTCGTCCTATTCAAATAGTGACCAGTTTTGGTGCGATTTTAAAATGAGCTTGCTGAAATATTACGGAACTTGCAATAAAGGACAATAGGACACAAAGAAAATTGAAATCCTGCAGAAGGTTTTTGTGCGATCCCTCAAATGTGTTCTTAAATTTTCTTACATTTCCTTTTACCTTATACCGTTATTAACAGGGATTCACGCTCTTGACTTAGGCCGCTTTTAATTAAAACCCTGTTCATTGCTCAAAAAGATATCAGAAAAAAGGCAATTAAAGTGGCACTGTACTCCTACAAGTAAAGTTTAAGATTGTCATAATTACTGTCATTATTCTCAGCCTTCGGAATATCAAACTTAATAACTTTTATGCCAGGTTGAACCTGAGGTATTGAAGTTTGGAATTATTTTCCATCGACAGAATCGCATAATTTTGAATGAACTGTTACATAACAGGAGAAAGTAAGGTAGGAACAAGTAAGATTTCGCGGAAAACAAAAAAAAAAGGATTGCCAGTGATGCTAATGGAATCCTCCTCCGCAAAAACGTAATAAATGCTTTACGCACACTCGAATGATAAACATCTTCTTTGGCAAACATGAACAGGTGAACGACAGAAATCGTGCAAGGGAGTTTTAAAGTGTACCTGACCCCTAAATTTTTTTTTTCACTTAAAAAATCTTCCTGCTTTGGTGAGTATTTCTTCCAAAAAATTGTTGGATTTGGTTAAACCCTCTTTTTTTATGCCCTGTTGAAGTCGAGATCCGAATGGACCACGACCGCGTAAATGGGGATCTGGGCAGAGTAGACTTGTGACGTCACTTCGAGAAGACGCTCAAGGAATTCTCAGCCAGTCGTCGACCTGTGAAAGCCTTTCTAGCACTAGATTCATTCTGCGGCATATTTGCGACCAAAATCGATCGAACCTTCCAAACATAACCAGTGAACTGTGCAAAATGGCACGAAATACAGATTGTTGGGTTCTCGAAGTGACGTCACATTAGTCGCTAGATTCTTGATCCTTGAAACGCGGTCGTGAGCCAAAATAGAGGTGATTTTAATGCGATTTTCCGTGCCTCAACGGGGCACAAAAATTCAAGGATTTGACCAAATCCAAAATGTTTACGAAGAGATACTCACCACAGCATGAAGATTTTTTTAAACGAAAAAAAAATTTAGGGGTCAGGTGCACTTTAAGGTTTTACATATCAAGTACATATCAACGTTGGCGTATGTTGAGTATTATTCCTTTAAGAAAAGGCTCGGCACAAGCAAAAAAGTCAGTGTCCACTTCTTGTCTAGGATAATTCCAGTCCTTGAGACTGAATTCATGACAGTGGAGAGAGCCGGACGTTTTGTTTGCTCTATTTGTGTGTGTATGTGTGTGTGTGTGTGTGTGTGTGTGTGTGTGTGTGTGTGTGTGTGTGTGTGTATATGTGTGTCTGGGCGCACTTTTTTTCTTTGCAGTGCACCCACCGCATGGAAACCCGGTCCTATGCTAAATATTTTATTGACACGGATTTCTGATTGGTTAGTCAAAGTCCCATCCCGCCAACTTAACTAACATACATATTCAAGGTTTAAAACTTACAAGAAGGGTTGTTTGTTTACTATCGCTGATCTTGGCTGGTATCTCAGCTGTTGGAAAGGAAACAAAACAAACATTAAGTTCAAATACTGAAATAACTAGTTTAAATTCCAAAGAAGGTAACAAGTCAAAAAAACAAAACCTGTATCTGTCGCCTGGAAGGGTCCAGTTGACTTGAAGGTGTGGACATTTCATCCTCTTCTGCTGAAAAAAGTCATTTAAAATTCTCTACTAATTTTTCTTGTAAACATCCAGTGGCACTTTCACGCAAAGTAACCAAAGGGTCACACTCTACTTACGGCTGCAGCGTTCGGACTGTTGAGTCGAAAGGTTGCTTTGTGATGAAGCTTGAGACGAAGAGGGAGTTGTATACTGTGATCTGTTACTAAACCTATTGCTGCTTAGCGTGGTAGATCTGAAATACACAACAAAAGCGGATACATCTGAATGTTAGAAACAAAATGGAGATTTAAATAGGTCTTACGGTATGTATGCTTACGTCCACATATCCAATTTAACTCACTCACCCCCCCCCCCTTTGATTCTTTTTTAACCTGATAACTCGTTTGAGTGCATAGCCAAGACAGAATTTCTCCTTGAACAGTCAATTAATGAGAAGATAGAGAAATATTAACTAGGGGATTACCATTGATCCAATATTAATTTCTTAGAACTAACGTTATAAGGATTGTATGGCAGACAGTAAGAAGAATTACTCGTGAGATCTTTGGAGGGAAGGGATTAAGGAGTCATGTCTCAGAGCTTCTAAGGAAAGCACTGAATTGGAAGCATGCCGGACCAATTGTTGCGGTCGATATCACTGATCTTTGTTATTATGAATATAAGTGATAAAAAAGCTAACAGCTAGCTGTGAACCTGGACTTTTTCATAGCCCCGAAAGGTGTTAATGACAGTTTTTTCAAATCTTTTCGATCATACTGTTGACTTAAGGTATTCTGCCCAGAAACCCTTTGATCACATGAATCTGGTATTTTGAAGTATTCAGGGAGTTTCACTTGTTGTAGAAGCTATAGCTGTGAGCCTTTTTGATACTGTGCGAGCATTACTCATTTTTAATCTTTTGAATTTCATTCTTTGATGCTCACATTATCCATAAATGCAAAAACCAAATGATGTTCAATTACTGCACTTATAATCGATTTTAGTGACCTTATTGTTAAGACAGGTGATGACATTGCCATGGGAGAACAAGTAACCCCTGTTGCCCCTAAGCCTGATGGCGTGACCGCTTCATAACTCCCGGGAGTGTTTGCTGTCCTTGCGAGGTGTATTCCTTGAAGATGGTTCCTTTGGACATGAAAAATAATCACAAGGGGAAAGAAAGTTATAGATGAGTCACGGCTCCAAAGTAGGCTACGTGTCTTTGTTGAATTAGACCATCAAAACATTGCTCAAAATATATGGTCACGGTAAGTATGGAGTAAACTCTGGGTTCAAAATGGATATGCGTGAGTTTGAGATACCTTAAAACAGTTCCTGATGTCCCCCCAGCGGATCCTGGACGAGATAAATCCTGCTTGTTGGGGGATGGAGTTCCTCGGACAGTACCTGCAAATAGCATAATTCAAAATATAATTAGGTATGTTTTAACTTAATTTTGCTGAAATTGTAGAAAAGGGTTACTCGAATACTAAACCATTTATATCAAAGCCCGTTTTAACATAAGTTTTGCTGGCTTCATCGGAAGAGCTGAGTTTAACTTTTGATATCACAAGTGGAACATGGAAGAGTTCGAGCAAGATCCTGTAGACAGGAAGAGAGCTAAGAAATTGAAAAACAAAAATCACTTACCCATAAACCCATTGCAAGGTGGAGTTCTCACTGACAGTCTAGTTGGCCCAGAGACAGGGCGGGATAACTGGTTCTAAAATTTAAAGAAAAGGGGAAAATTTAGCCATGAATAGAATTGAAGCTCAAACTGAGCAATTATTGAAATATACCTCACCTGCCAATGATGTGACCCTTTGTTTTCTTTTTGAGAACTGCAAGAAATAAGGCATTTAAAAGGTGATCATGACATTCCTATAACAACTCTTGACCTCAATAACATTTGCCAAACGAAACTTATTCACAGAAATTGTTTTTGAAGCACGAACAACGATCAGAAGGCAAATACAACTGCTCTTAGAACGTTTTGTTATCATGTCAACCGATTGCGAGGCCCTTGTGTCTCAGCACAGATGGATGATTTCTAGCAAGCCTCGCGGAAAATAATCTACTTGCTATACCATAAAAAATAAAAAAAAACAGTGGAGATTATGCATGCCCACAAGTTGAGCTCCAAAAGCTGTGCTTGGAGCTGACGTTCAAAAATCGAATGCAGAGAGGAAAAAGACCACAAGATCATTTTTCGCGACGAATAACCCAGCTACAGACTTCTTTGGCTCGTAGATGAATTAGGTTGACCTTCACAAATAAGTTACAAGCGAAGAATGACGAACTACAGAGATCGCATTTACCTGTTGGGTGTGGTCTTTCCATAAGGAGAGGAGGAGTACTGACTACAAGTCGGAGATGGTGTGTGACCTGTTGATTACGATTGCAAAAAAGGAGTCAACTCGATTCTGTAGTTAAAGTGAAACTCCTCACACGAGATTCAGCTGCATGACACAAGATGTTTTGTAGTATTTAAAAATATGAACTGAGTGTATCAATGATTAAAATCTATAGATAGAGACAACTTTTGACAACAAATGATTAATTGTGCTGTTTTTCCCATGAAAACTTTTTATTTATTGGGAAATATAGTTCAGTTATTCACCCCTTTTCCCGGGGATTGTCCCTGGTGAATTCCTAAAATTATGTGGCGCTCCAGGCCTACTAGAACTACTGGCAAGCAGGCTCTTGAGGTGATTATTCTCCTCTTGAAGAACAGCAACTTCCCTGTACAAGACAAAGAAACCGTCAATACTACACAAGAAAGGCGAACTCAACAATCAGTCTACTACGTCACAAACTGGAAAAGGACGATCTGATTAGATAGTCAGTGATGTAAAATATTTCAAGCTCATTGAAGAGCGACGAGCACTGAGTTATTCCTGCGAGTTGCCTGGCACTGTATAGGTTACATCAACTGAACAAATAAAGCCCAGTTTTAATACTTGAAATATTAATACTTCTCAAGCCCAGCTCAACTCCGGTGGAAAGTCAAGTTGTTTGCATTCACTGCAAAATTTATTTGAGTCATAGTAAAAAGCAGTAATTCCAAACTCTGTCGAAGACCCATTCGGTCGGAGCATATCGACGTTGAGTACCGTTCAAGTTCCTGTAATCTGGTCATGTGCTTCTGGAGCCTCTCTGCTGCTAACACCTTTTAAGATAAAATCGGCTATGTTGTGACAAATGCAGTGAAATCCCATTGGAAAAAAACCTGATATGTCCTTTGAAACAAGATCCTCAGCTGCACAAGAGACAATACATTTCTTTCAGTTGGTCTCAAGGTTATATCAAGTTAATGAAACCCGTCGTAATTACAGTTCAAGTTGCCCTCCGTGCATTGTGGCTCAATTTTTTCGTCTTTAAAAGTTTGCGTACTGTCTCTTCAAAACGCATCTTCTGTATCTGCTTCGTGATCCCTGGAAAAATGCTGTGGTCATGCCACACTAAATGTGGTTTTAAAAATTTGTGCACGTGCTGCATAAAGCGCCTAGCTACTTGTATCTTTTGTGCGCTCGTAAAAGTGTCAAATGTCAGAAAATAGGCCGCGTTTGCAGACTACAAAACCAACTACAGAGAAAAACTAGCATCTATCATCTTTCTTGCTACCGACGTACATATGAACGTACCTTTTTCTCGATATTTGCTGCTAGTCGTTGTCTGTGGCTCTTCTGAAACTCCAGCACCTGGTAGGAAATGACAAAAAAAAAAAAAACAAAAAAAAAAAAAAACAACTAGTTTTCAAGAGTAGCCTTCTGGTGCTTAGACTCGAGAGAAGGCATTCCCTTGTTTGACGGTTACCTTTCCATGGCCTTTTCATGTCCAATTCAGTTTATATTGCAATAGTGGCTTGATTTAGATAAGGAATATGGTCATGAGAATTCTTGACAAAAAACTACTTTTACTTCTCTATTCAGTCTCCTTGTTGGGTTTTTTTTTAAACTCGAAGGTTTTGATTAATGTAATCTTTCTTTTCCATTTCAGGCGCGTAGCGTGGTAATTTTTTCAAGTACGCACGAGTACATATGATCTAGAAACCTAAGTAAACTGAGCGAAAAATACTGCGCTCTTTATTTCTTGTTCGAAATAGTTGTGTGAATACAAGCAAAGAACAAAACTTATTACACGACTCGGGCAGTCGGAGAGCCAATAACTAAAATCAACCAATCAAAATGCTCTATTGCTGGTCCAATATTCTCTAAGTATTGGACCGGGCACTGTCCCGAATGGTCC
Organism: Stylophora pistillata; assembly: GCF_964205215.1. Classification (NCBI taxonomy): domain Eukaryota; kingdom Metazoa; phylum Cnidaria; class Anthozoa; order Scleractinia; family Pocilloporidae; genus Stylophora; species Stylophora pistillata. The sequence goes on along the minus strand of NC_142521.1, from coordinate 11,425,144 downwards.
CGAATGATACCGCACTTGTTTCCCTTTGAACTTCAGTCGAATAATAAATCTCTTATTAACCAAGCTTGCTCGGGACCGTAATGGAAAATTATCGGCCCTCAGTCTTTTTTGTACGGACCTCGCCGCGCTCGGTCCGTACTGTCAAGACCTCAGGCCGATATTCTCCCTGTACGGCCCTCGCGCTTGGTTAATAAGATATATGTCTTGCCCTTATTTTGAGCAAACTTGACGCAAACACAGCATTGTTTTCAAAATTTTCTGGTCACTTCAAGTACTCACGTGCGTATATGCGTATAGGACGCTTCGCGCCTGCCTTTGCGTGATATGGATGTTCTAAAAGTGGGTGAAATAATGTATTATATACTGCAGTAAATGGCTTGAACCCGGGGGTAACATGTGAAGGTGTAGTCTGATCGTCTGGGTGAGTGTAGTCCTGAGAAGAACTGTTGGCGGTGGTAGTGACTGACGTTTCGACAACCTGTGCGGAAGTCATCATCAGAGTCAAGTGAATCACTGTTGTCAGTAGAATGTTCTTCTTCCAGTTCGTGTAAAATGATCGGTTGCTTTTGCCGTGATGTTATTGGCTGTAAGACTCAAGTGACGTAGGTCGGTCGTGATTGGTCTGTTTCGATCTGTCGGTAAAGTTAAGTCGTTCTTTTTCGGTCGTTTGTGATGTTTATGTCGTGAATGAGTCGTTTGTATGGAGCGGGTAGTTGTTGACATCTGTTTAGGGGAGTCTGTTCTAAGTTAGTAAACCAGCTTTCCAGAGTCAGTCGTTGAAAATAGTCAGTGCTGTAGGTTAGGCATTGCGCAGAGTCCCAGTGATGACTCGTCTAGTAATCTGTCGGTGTGTGTCGGTTTCCTGTAAACTGTCGTTCGTAATGAGTTGTCGTTGTGGCTTACCAGGAAGTCTAGAAAAGGAAGTTTGCCATTTTCTTCGACTTCTCTGGTAAACTGTATGTCAGTGTTTTTGTTCGTTAAGGTGGTTGTGGAATGCGTCAATTTCGTCGTGTCGAATATACTGCAGTAAATGGCTTGAACCCGGGGGTAACATGTGAAGGTGTAGTCTGATCGTCTGGGTGAGTGTAGTCCTAAGAAGGACTGTTGTCGGTGGTAGTGACTGACGTTTCGACAACCTGTGCGGAAGTCATCATCAGAGTCAAGTGAATCATTGTTGTCAGTAGAATGTTCTTATTCCAGTTCGTGTGAAATGATGGGTTGGTTTTGCCGTGATGTTAATGGCTGTAAGACATCTCGCGCATCTTAATACCCTTCAATATCCGCGTCGCCCACAAACCCATCACCACACTGCGTCAGTTACTAACCAACGTTAAAGACAAAGACGAACCGAGGAACAGACAGGGAACGATTTATAAGATCAATTGTTCCGACTGCCAAGCCTCCTACATCGGTGAGACTGGCAGAAACCTCACAACAAGACACATCATCGACATACCAACCACAACATTGACTGGGACTCTGCGCAATGCCTAACCTACAGCACTGACTATTTTCAACGACTGACTCTGGAAAGCTGGTTTACTAACTTAGAACAGACTCCCTAAACAGATGTCAACAACTACCCGCTCCATACAAACGACTCATTCACGACATAAACATCACAAACGACCGACTGGTAGAAACCTCACAACAAGACACACCATCGACTTACCAACAACAACATTGACTGCCTAACCTACAGCACTGACTATTTTCAACGACTGACTCTGGAAAGCTGGTTTACTAACTTAGAACAGACTCCCCTAAACAGATGTCAACAACTACCCGCTCCATACAAACGACTCATTCACGACATAAACATCACAAACGACCGAAAAAGAACGACCTAACTTTACCGACAGATCGAAACAGACCAATAACGACAGACCTACGTCACTTGAGTCTTACAGCCAATAACCTCACGGCAAAAGCAACCGATCATTTCACACGAACTGGAAGAAGAACATTCTACTGACAACAATGATTCACTTGATTCTGATGATGACTTCCGCACAGGTTGTCGAAACGTTAGTCACTACCACCGACAACGGTCCTTCTCAGGACTACACTCACCCGGACGATCAGACTACACCTTCACGTATTATTTACTATTTAAATCCAGTTTTAGACATCGAAGGCGAGTGTGTCTCCAACTAACGAAAAAATGATAAACTCTCTCTAAAGTTTGGGTTGGTTAGAGCCTATGGTTAGAGTGATAAACAGAGGTTTTTTGAGAGGCCTCAAAAAACGTTTCAAAGGAACCACAAGATTCACATACATTCATGTTTTCCCTATGGGTAAGTGTGCAATACAAAAAACTTGGAGAAGAGCTCATATTTAGCAAGTTTGATATTTAGCACTTTCATAACAGTGTTATTCCATTACCAGTTTGGAAAAGTTTTACCTGTGACAGCTGTGTGTAGTATTTCTTGGACAAATCAATAGGATTGGTAAAGTACATTTCAACTTCAGGTTTCATCTGAAGTGAAAAAAACCTAATTTTAAAAACAAACACACGGGGTTTTCATTCAAAAGCTTACTATCTTCTGTTTGATTTCAGCTTTCATACTTAACTATTATTTCAGAGATAACTTTAAACCAAATTGTTACTGAATACTCGATTAAGCTTACCTGCGATGATAAAGCGATTGAATTACATGCTCTCTTGCATATTGTGCACTGATCAGGGTTTGCTGCAGACAAATGTAGACAATGTATACTAATGTAGCAAATAAATATAACTCACGCTGTATTAAAGCTGAGATCTCTAGGTACAATTCCTTTAAAATTAGATTCACCTTTTAGGCAATCTGCACAATATATGTGACCACAGTTTGTGAGAGAAAATAACTTTCCTCCTCCAGGTCGAATGTAGCAGCTATTGCAATGGACCCAATCTGCCATTTCTCAAAAACTTTCACTTTTTGACTAATTTTGCGGCTTGATTCAGAGCTGGGTTTTCGTCCACTGTATTATGACAATAAAAGCGTGTTGTCCCAAGAAAGGAGGACGTGTAGTATCCGATGATATTCAAAGCGAAGGGAATCTGTAGGCGTAAGCTGTTAGGCTAAGTGTTCTTAAAACGTAGTAAAAATTCCACGTAAACAAAACATTGCCTCATATTAACATTCACAGAAGTAGTTGATCAAACGGAGAGGGTTTCCTGCAAATGGCTTCTCTGGGCTTCTTGGTCATACTACTGAAGTTCGGCACATTGAGACCCAAAGACAGTTTGGATTGTAGAAGAAAATGTTGCTTTCTTTGAAGAAATCTATTAACAAAACGGAATATTCAGATTCACCACGACATCGAGCTTTTATTTGCAGTCTCAAAAGTTGGCGGGAAAGGCCGAGCGCCCGCGGCAGTGCTTTTCTTTTTCTTTTTTTTTTTTTTTACTAGGGTGGGGTAGGGGTGCTAGTGAGGTAAACTTTTTTTCTGTATATTCTTATATACTCGACAGTGAGCTCCTATTCTTAAGTCAACTTTTCAAAATTGTATAAGAAGCGTAACCGAGAAGTGAAACTCTCCGACTGTACTCTTTTTTTGCTTTTCTCTCACTGAAACACTAAGACAGCAAAAAAAAACTAAACCAGGAGTTTCAAAATAATATCATAGCAAATAACAATAATAATTTCAAAAACAATGGCACTAAGTAATGAACAACAATCGGTTTAAACTCTTGATATAAATATGATCTATGAATTACAAATGAATAAATATAAAAACAACAGTAAAACATATTGAATATATAAATATAGCTATAACATAACGTACTATTCCTAAACTAAAAGATTAAAACAATTGATAGATATCATACTAGATGACTTGATGGCTGCAAGAGCAATTGCCTTAAACTCATTTAAGTTGACGTCTTGAGGAGAAGGTAGAGAATAAATGATATTACTGAATCACTTTGAAATTGAGTCGGTGGGCATCTTATGAGAATCATCTGTTTTTAATAACTTGTAAATGTCATTTTACAAGCTTTCAGGAGGGTCTCCTACACTTTTTACATAAAGCGTGATTGCACGTTTTTTTTTTCTCACGAATCCTGATTCTTTCTTTGTGAATCGCGATCAAAGATGATAAGATCTTTTCATGTCCACGCGAACTAATTTTCCTTTTATCGAAACGTGATTCGTGAGTGAAGAGCTGAATTAAAAGTGATTTGTGAAACATTCTGTTTTGTGTGATGAGTTCCCGGCTTTTAATTTTTAATGGTTTTGAAAATATAAGTATTGTTCTCGAACAGCTATGCTTAGGTTTTCACCAGGCTTTAGACAGGACATGGACTTCACATGTATCGATACTGGGGCGAATCCAGGGGTGGTTCGGGGGGTTTGGTCGAACCCCCTAAATTTTCCCTCAGAACGCTGGAAATCATCTTTCCGAAGACCTAATTTTCAAAATCTTGGACCCCTCAGAAGGGGAACAATTCTCCGAAACCCCCTTGACTAAATCCTGGATCCGCCCCAGCGATAGAAGTCATATCACACCACTAATAATTCTTGAAAAAAAAAGATAATTCTTGAAAAAAACAAAAAGATAAGACATTACATTGCCTTTTCTCGCTTAAGCCTGGTCAAAACTAGAAAAAGTAAAAATTTAATTCGTGAATTTGGTTTTTTATTTTCAAAACGTGAGCATCTCAAATTTTGCGTGAACGTGAGGATTTTGGATATTATTTGTGATGTGTGAAAAGGCCAAATATTTTTATGTGACTTCTAGTTTTACAAAGGGGTGAAGGGGACCCTCTCTCTCATGGGAGGAGTTTCAAAAATCCAAAAAAAAAAGGAAAGTGCACTTTTAGTATTTGGAATGTTGCTTATCTGTAAACCTTTGGGATAATTGACATTAGGTAGGTGAAATGGGTGGTTAATACCACAAAGAAAGAAACTTCATCATTCTGAATCTTTTATTGCAAAACTGGACGTCATTAGTCTAAGGATTTAATTCATGAACTATTCATACATTTTTACATTTCTGAAGGTAAAGTGCATAGAAATAAAGTTTTTAAAGGCATCATTAACATTCAAGTTGATTTCACTCAGCTAATAGATTTCCCTTCCTGAATTGTGTTACTGTTCTAAATTATTTGTTTTATGACTTTTTTAATTTTCATATCTCTTGATGAGGTAAAAATTTGGAAATAATTTAAAAACAATGCTAGCTGGGTCAATATTGTGGATGCATAAAGAAAAACTTAGGGGCAAGCATGAAATGGTTACATGTAACTGTATAACTTAAACATGAAGGCATGCTATATAAGGAAGTCTTCCCTGGGAAGACCTAGGCTCATTTGTCACTCACCGTTGACGTGTGCGGTTCAAATTTAAATGCTGGTAAATGAACAAAAGGAGCTAATGAGATATCTATTTTTTACTTCCACCAGCACGGTGGAATGAGGTAACATGCGAACCACCTACTTCAATCTCAAATTTACTGCCACAAATAAAGACAATTTCCATTGGAGAAAGGAATACAAATCTCAAATATTCTTGTATTGCGATGAAGACATAAAACAATTTTGAGGAATGCGCCTGCTGTTCACTGCTTTGGAGTAGCTGTAGCTCAAGCTGACTTGACTCTAAGAGTTCTACATCATACGACGGTTGATTGACAAATGGTTCAGTGGGACCTAAGGCTCCTTTTATAGTGCGCCTTTGTGTTTAAGGACTTCCTCACTTGTTGCAAATGCAAAAACAACACAATTCTTCAGGGAGAAATAACAATCTTATGGACTGTAGTGAGACCTTGTAAACATTGTTGTTGCCCTGCAGTAATTATTGCTAATACATTGACAGTGATGAGTCAAAGTTTTTTTTTTTTTAAGGACAAAATGTTGCTTCAATTGCCCTTCTTCCCATTCAGAAGTCACCTCCATACTCCATAATATGATCTCCTGTTTTGTGTGAGAAAATATTTATACCTAGAACAGTCTCATTCTCTATTATCTTGCACAATAATCTGTCCAGTCTCAGGATCAACCACTCTTGGGACTTTGTCAACTATCTCTGTCACAGTAAAATATTTCTTCTTGCTCAACCTTTGACATTCCTTGATGATCACAAGGTCCCCTCTCGCACACTCATCATTTTCATCATGGGCAAAGTACACTTTTCTTTCATTAAAGAACTGAGATAAAAGAGAAAACATGAAATCAAAGGGTAAAGAGTTTCAACTTTGTGTCATGTTTAATACAACGAAACTATGACTTTGGTGACTGGAAACTAAAAACAAAACAACAAAATAAAATCAAAGCTGAATAAAATGAAAACAAAATAACTTCTGTGCTACAATTTTCAAAAAATAAAACATTATCATAAATTTAATCTACATTTTGGAGGCATTTAAACCAGGTCTGAGGTTGCTTTTTAATCACATTTCAAACAAGTAATAGTGGTCAGGCTTACTAGGGATGCATTGCACAAAAACTTTATGTTGCTGAGACTGTTAAGCTTGAATAAGTGTTACTAGCTACTTAGGTTAAGTATCAAACTCCAACAGATTGGTTGATTTGCTTGTCTGGTAAATAAATTCTATCTCCCTCTAGCATATTGGCAATAAAGGACCCAAGACAGTCACTTGCTTGAAAAGACATGATATGGTCTGATATCAATATGAACTAATGTGATATCATATGGAATCACTACGACAAAATGATACAAAGTAATTCCTATAAAAGCCTGCTCATTCCTAGCAATTCTTCTTCATCTTTTTTATTGCCATGCATCTAAACAGATTTGTTTTTAAATTCTCCCCTACTGGACACACTGTTACGGGTGTCCAACGAAACCCTCAATAAATGTGTATACAAAAATTCACGGAAAAGAAAAAGAGGTCGCCAACTCACAGTTTTAAGTTTGTTATACAAGGCCAGTCTGGTAACCAAGACCTTTGCTGTTTTGTTCATCTTGGTTCCAATGACTGTTCCCACGAACTGCGCCATGTTGGATTTCTACAAAATACCTCATTTAGCACCACGTGAATTGTCTAGCCGTAAGCTTAATTAATGCCTCCAGTTGATGTCACTTTCGAATTTCTTAGAGAAGGAAGTGCATTGGCAACTTGTTAGAGATCTGCGTATTCATCTTTTGACTAGTTTTAAGCGTCCCAAAAGGAAGCTGAAACGAAGTTCTAACTGAAAATGCAGGTTCCATACCCACCTTCTTCTGTACCTCCAACTGCACCTTCAACTTCACAGTTTGTTACTCGTGTTCAGCTGAATATTTCTTGCAGAAATCTTCGAGACAAAGATGTCTTATCCAAGTCTGACCCAATGGCCGTGGTCATGTCATTTAAAGATGGTGGCTGGTTTGAGGTAAATAGTACACACAAGTGTATATTTGATTTCTTTCAGAATGTTTTTCTTTCGCCGTCAACAGTCAACTGAAATAACTCAAGGGTCTCACTAACTGGAAGGGTCTTGATATAAGTTAATTATCTGGGTTGTTTGTTTTGCAGTTATTTAGCGAGTTGTAGGTTTATAATTTTACAAGAAAGTACCACGCCTCTATGTTATTATACCAAAACCTCAGCGGACGAAAAGACCAGACACCATTTCAGATCGTTGGACCACGCAACCAGCAGTTAATTTATATATGATGAGGGTATTACACATCACTCTGTAATTCATGGGGAACTAATGACAGAAATATTTTTGTGATTTCGAAAGTGTTTGTGAAAATTCTTACCGTTTGAACTTCTTTATTTTTTTTATTGTTTCTTAATTGTAGTTCAAATCTTCCTGTTTACAACTTTCAAAAAATTTCGTTTCAAGTCAATAGATTTTATGTAGGTGTCTGCTGCCTACTCACTTACTTGTGATTTTGAGTGTTGCGAAAATTCATGCGGTTTGAACTTCTTTATTTTTTGTTATGGCTTCATGGCCTTTCTAAATACAATTTGGCCAGTCCGACTTATCAATCACGCATGCATTGTAGTTCAACTCTTCCTGTTTATATTACAACTTTCAAAAATTTCGTTTAAGTCAATACTGCATGTGCATGTCTGCCGCCTACTCAGATCACCCTCTTTTTTTTGTTTTTGTTTCCAAAGAAGAACTATTCTGACAACTGTAACTGCAATTTACTATCTACAGCTGTACAGTTGATAATTCTTTTAGGTAATAGATGCAATATGTAGTTCACCATTTTGGTCATTACAGTTATATTGGGGAATTAAGAAAGAAATATTAATTAAAAGGAAATGTGTATTTTTGAATGTAGTACATTATGTCATTGAAAGTGACAAGTACAGGTTTGTCATATATATCTCAGAAAGAAAAATGTTTTTTTATAGGTGTGAATGTTTTTTTGTATCCATGAAATTAGCTGATTTAGGGATTTTATGCTCCTTTCAGTAAAAAAAAAAAAAAGATTCATTTTACCACATTTTTTTTTAACTCACAGGTTGGACGAACAGAAAGGTTGGATAACACATTGAATCCTCAATTTTCAACAGCCATCATCATAGACTACTTTTTCGAGGAGCTGCAGAAGCTGAAGTTTTTCATTTATGACATTGACAGTCCATCAATGAGTCTTAAGTCTGCTGATTTCTTGGGGGAAATGGAGTGCACTTTGGGTCAGGTTAGCCTTAAAAAATTTTACACCTTGCTGCTAGGGGCTACACACAAGTTAACAGTCCCTGGCCTTGCTTCAAAGGGCTAACATTTGAAATGTCAGCATAGCTGTTTATTGTGGCTAACTTACTTCTATCAATTCAGCTGATAAAACCAAATTATCTGGCCATGGAAGCTTATCCTAATTTTTGATAGATGAGATGGCAATGAGGTAGATGATGATTTCACAACTGATTGACCTCGGCCTTCATGAATAACCCTTGAGCAGTAAAGTTTCTCTGACAATTTACTATTACCTGCATGTTAACTCCTTTATGGAGAGAAGCTCTGTAAGAGTAATTGAGTGACTTGCGACAGTGTATTATAAATATTATACAATTATAACTGCATTAAGGGCTCAAACCTATTTTCCCAGGTGCTAGCCATATTTAACAGCTGTCCATTTTATGAAATTAATGCAAAGCAGTAAGATGTGTTTAACTGAATTTTAAACGATTGTTTTTTCTTATGTTTGTTTCCAGCTTGTGTCATCTGGAACCTATACAAAACCTCTAGTTCTTAAAGGTACTACTCAGAATCAAGCTGGCATTATAACGGTGGGTTAATTATACTTTTTGCAATTACAAAAACATAACATTGAGGAAATGCTAAATTTAGAAGATTATAGTATTAGTTAAATTTGTGTGATTAGTTTTGAGTTTGTGATTTAATCTGCTCCCAATTGTGAGATTTTAACTATATAATTATTCCACAACAGATTTTTATTCCTTTTAATTTGTTCTTTGCAATCAACAGGTGGTAGCAGAAGAAGTTTCAGGTGGAAATGATGAAGTGCATTTCCAGTTTAGAGCTGAAAAGTTGGACAAGAAGGTCAGTGGCATGTGGTATGGCAAATAGTACATGTTGTAATTTTGAGCAGAACTCGACAGCAGAGGTTGCTTGGAGTAGTCAACTACTGTGTAGACTTCTAAATCAGGGCTGGGCTGTTAGTCCTTTTGCATTCAATTCCTGAAAGCTGAATTCTCCCTATGGTGGATCACACAGTTCTCATTTGAACAGTTGAAAGAATAAGGATTACAGCCAAACAGTACCCCCTGTTTGATAATTTTCTACATTCTCATAAACCTGATAGCATGCCAAATTATATGTAGAAACTGTTGAGGTGAGTTTCAGACTGATGTGTCTTTTTTTTTTTTTTTTTTTTTTGCATTTTGTATGGTAGGGAGTAACTATGCATGAAACATACTGAATATTATTTAGAAGCCTTTGAGACATTAATTTAATCATGAATTATTTCCAGAAGGCCACATTATATTATACATCAACGTACTTTACCTCAACTTAGCCAAGTTTTTTATTTCATGAAATTAAATGTCAAGGTAGTCTAATGGATGAATGTTTCCATCTTTTCTGTTTTTCCAGGATTTCCTTGGAAAGAGTGACCCCTATTTAGAATTTGCAAGATCGAAGGAGGATGGGAGTTTTGTTGTTGTACATAGGACAGAGGTCAGTTATTGGTAGTCAATGTACTTTTATTGGTAAAATGCAGGGCATCAATGCTTCTCATTAGAATTTTATTTTATCGACCTTTATACACTCAGGTTATTCAGAACAACTTGAATCCCAAATGGAAACCATTTCAGATTCCAGTGCAACAGTTATGCAATGGAGATTACGACAGAACCATTCGAGTAAGTTTTATTTTGAACCATTAGAGTAAGTTTTATTTTGTCCCTGACATCGATTTAAATGAGCACATATACCTGTCCAGTAATTTGTGTTAGAAATGTATGCAAAGAGGGAGACATCCTAGCTCTCTCCATCCAACTGACATGCATTTTGTTTACAATAGAAAACTGTGTGGTAGATGCAGATATTAATTTTGTTGTGTGTGTTGTTTAAGTGGATACCCCATTCAAAGGACAAAACTTTGGTTTTGTCATAAAAAAGCACTAGCAGTTGTACCCTTTTCCTCTATTACCTTCACACTATGTCCTGAGTGTGCCCCCTGAGAAGAAATTCTGTTATTTTTGTTACCTTTATTGATTAGAAGAGGTTCCTCCATTTTGGGAACACTTTTTTACTACTTCTCCTGAATAGAGGATCCATAGTGATTGTATGTGTTGTGAAAGGATGCCCAGGGTGACTCCCTCGACATGGAAGTTCCCATACATTTTCCATCACTGTTCTTTCAGATTTTGTGTTATGATTGGGATTCTGATGGATCACATGACTTTATTGGTGCATTTACAACAAATCTTCGTGAGATGTGCTCAGCTCAACCATCAAGGGAGGTACATAAAGAAAAGTCTGCATAAATGTTTATCTAGTGTTTACATTGTTGTTCAAATTTTCTTTGGTGTTAAGTTTCCAAAGCTGTAACATCTGGGATCTGATTTTAGTTATTCTTTCCTTCAGGTTCCAGACATTTTTTTGTTGAAAATGATTTGATATTAAAAAAGTCCCATATGACATCAAGATAACACCTTGCTAACGAAATTGTCTATTCCCTTACTGTCTGTATTAAAATTGTGAGGAAAGGTTGCATTTTAGTCCCTTCTGAAAGTTGAAGTGTCAGCTCCTTTTGATTCTTGGAATCTTTTAAAGTGCCTATAACTCCCCAAAATTTTTTTGGCCATATTAAATCTCTCTATTGCACTGAGCAAACTGCCGCAAATATTTTTGTGTTTGGTTAAAACGCGATTTTTTATGATTTTTCAAAGTTGGGTGTATTTTTGGAACGACCAAGTGAACCAGAGACTGGGGCTATAGTGACGTCATTCCAGGCCATTGGCAGTGGCACTCCGATCCAATCTCAGTTAATATGATACGTTCCCACTGAGATCAAACCTTTGCTAAAGCCTGATCTGGTAAATTTTTCTCACCTTTCTCTTACTTTGCTCGCTTTCAGCTGATTTCATTTCCTCAACATTCTACGCATGAATTAACAGTCGGAAAGATGCAAATTCCAACTCCATCTTTTTGCAACCTTCGTTGCATGGTCTTGCTAGTCAGAGCAGAAAACATGACTAAATAGTCTTCTTCTTGGAAGTGGTTGGAACACACGGCCGAGTATTTTGTGGGCTTCCAATGTTCACACTTCAATTGCACAAAGTCAACCCACTTCTTTCTTCTCTTTTTTTTCTCCGGGTCATCTGCCCCATAAAAAGGTATCGGATGGAGTGCTATTCTTTTTTCTTTGTTGGGAGTGTTGCTACACCCGAAAACAACACATTTAATTATCAGGCATATCTGTCAAGATACTTCATCCAGTCCTTGAAGCAAACTCTTTGGAAAGCCTGGAATGATATCACAAACTGTGCTTGACCCAGACCCATCTTGATAATTCTGTGCCTCGGTCATGTTTCGAAAAAATGTGATTTTCCATGACTTTGAAATTCATAAAAAATCGTGTTTTAACCAAACAAAAATTTTTGCGGCATTTTTCTCAGTTCAGTAGAGAGATTTAATATGGCCCAAAAAAATTTTTGGGGGTTATAGGCACTTTAATTTCTAGGACTTTAATTTCTGAGATTTGAAATTAAATCTTTAAAAGCTCAATGTCTGTCACCATTTATTTGCTTCAGATGATTTTGATCTCTCAATAAAAGCTGAGTAGTGAAATTATCATCAAACTTAATCAGCCTTACAGTTAAATTTTTTAATGAATTCAAAATAATTTATTAATCATGTTGCTATTTTTAGTGGCCATGTATTAATGAAAAGAAGCAGAAGAAAAAGCGTGGTTACAAAAATTCAGGAGTAATTTTTCTTGCGAAATGTGAGGTTGGTTTAATTATTATTCTATAATTTTCTTTCAGTTGATTTTGATATTTTTTAAATCATAATGATTGTAATTATGTCTTAACTTTCTTTATTTTTTTGAAGATATGTACAGTGAGTATCAAAGACGTTATTGTTCCTCTTAAATGATTCAGTTTCTTTAAAAATTTATCTCTGCCATCACCCTTCACTCTGATTCAACCCTTAAACTGATTATTAATCCTTTTGAATTGTGCTATGTCATCATTATCATCAGAATTGTCCTCTCGATAGGTTGTGAAAGTATCATCATTCCTAGACTTTATTCAAGGTGGCTGCCAGCTAAACTTTACGGTAAGTTACAAGTACATTATTTTATGTTTAACTTTAACTTGGTGAAAATAAGAAATCCAGGAAGAGTTCTTTATTATTTGCTCCTTGTCTCTGTGATTAACTGAACATTGATTCAAATTTCTCTCTTGTGGCTAGTTCTTAAAGGTTTCCTTGTTATGTAAGTAATATGATTTGGTGATACATCAAGGTTATTTTCTCCAGCTGATAAATTTGTATATTCTCAGCACCTATTTGCTGGATAATGTATAGACATGGTAATGAGAAGTTACATTTTTATCACTTCTGGCCAGATTAAATGGGTTAGTAATGAAGTGCAGAGAAGGGAGGGTAGAGGGACAATCTTGAGCATAAGGTACACTATTTAAATAACTTATCAAATATTCTGAAAGATACTTGTATCTGCCTCATTTCTGATTGTTTTTTTTTTTAATCTATTTGGAAATTTTAAACAACAATAATTGAATGTTATTTTAAGCCCCACGCATCTATCACAAGAAAAGGAAATCATATGTTGAGTAAAAATAACAAAATAATACAGATAAACAAAGGAATACTTCTTTTTAATAAATACAGTGTTCTTTTATTAACCAACAGGTTGGCATCGATTTTACAGCTTCCAATGGTGAACCAACCCAGTCAACATCTCTTCACTACATCAACCCTTACGCACCAAATGAGTACCAGCAGGCCCTGACAGCTGTAGGAGAAATCATTCAGGATTATGACAGGTAAACTATACGTACTAGATTTGAACACAGTTGCATACTATTTGTCTAGAAAACCTAATACACTTATTTGGCAATTCTTCACACTGAGGCGACACCACTAAAAAATGTGATCACTTGGTGGCCTAGCATTTAGTTTGTAGTCCTGACTTCTGATTGAATGGTTCAGGGGCCTGTTTTTTTTTTTAAGGTCCTGGTAATTTAATGGGCCCATAAAGCTCTTCTGTTCTCATTCAAGATGGGGGTCTCAAAAGGTTTGAGAATATTATACATTAAAACTAGCAGCTAAAGAGACAAAATGGACTGGTTAAGTTGTCAGAGCCTTCTTCTCTATTAATCTAACTTTTGATTTTAAAATGTGGCTTCAGGCCTGTTAAGTTACAAGGACTTTTTGGAAATAGTCCCCAGGTTTGAGAGCTAGCTTATTGGCCTTGAGTCATAGCTTCCTGCAAAGGACACTTAAATTTCCTTTTTCTGTTTGCCTCGCTATTCAAACCCTAAAATGGAAATATTAATCAAGGAATTATGTTAACTTAACAATAAGTTACATGTAGCAAAGTTGATTTAAAAAAATGTCTTGATGTGAGGAAATATGTTTTGTATTTGTTGATTATAAGTCATTTTCTTCATATTTCCAGTGATAAACTCTTTCCATCTTTTGGATTTGGAGCAAAAATTCCACCCACATATCAGGTAGATTTTTCAAGGAGAACATTTAGTCAATAACATTTTAAAAATACCTTTAGTTTTTACTTTTTTTCAAAAATCTGAAAAACAGGTTTCTTACTGCCCCTCTTCATTTAGGCCTGTTGTTGTATTTATTTTTCCCCCAGGGATTACTTTTTTCTTCTCAAGTTTTTTCTCTCTAGCTTTTAATAAACTTAAGGCAGTTGTTTTAAAATTGTAGAAGTTTAATCTTGACTTTGAAGTTTACCTGTGTATATAGTTGTCTGTAAGAGTGATGAGATTCTAAATATGTCAACCTTTTCTGCCACACCAACCATTTTTTTTTTCCTTTCAGGTTTCTCACCAGTTTCCACTGAATTTTAATCCCAGTAATCCGTATTGTGCAGGTGTGAACTTCAATTATGGGTAATTTATTTGTCATCATTATTAAATGTCTTGACTGTGAACTAGTTGTAAATTCAAGGGGCGCTTAAGACACGATTAAATGAGTTGCATTTATTGGAAGTTCTTACTTTTTACCTTGGAACCCACCAGGCTTCCAGAGCATACAGTATTCAGATAATGTGACAACCCCATCATATTAACAATGAAAAGTCTGCAGTTTTAATTTATAACATTATAGTTGTGTTACTTTATAGGTCTAGCTGGTTTGGTACAAGCCTATCAAACCTGTATACAGAGTGTACAACTTTATGGTCCAACCAACATCTCACCTATCATCAACCATGTGGCTCACTTTGCACATCAAGCAGCCCAGACCCAAACTGCCACTGTAAGTTGTTAAAACAATGACATGGATTGCATAATCTAATCCAACACATAAAATTTAAATTGTATGTACTCAATTTTTGTGCCTCTTGATTTTAATTTATCAAGACTTGACGAGAGTGTGTGTGACCTAGAGTATACTGTAAATCCTCTAATAAGACCCCTGAGGGCTGATTTATTTCAGATACTTTGGGAGGGAGGGGGGGGGCTTACGAGAGGGGATGGGCTATTAATTTAGCCTGACATTCACCACCAGGATACAGTGGGATATGATGTACCATTATTACTTCAAAAATTGTTCTCATTTTACATTTTTTCATTTACCAAACTGACAGAGTCAAAATCCTCAGTAAAGTCTGATGAGTTGAAGGATTTGTCATAATCATCTTGTAAATCAGTATTAAAGCAGAAACACAACAAAACAGCAAACTTAAGTCAAATGAACTAAAATTACAATACTTGTCTGAATAGATTTATTGTACTTACTGATATGGAGTCACTGTGTTATTTTTGAAGTTTTGTTCTTTGAGGGGGAGGGGAGGGGGGCTTAATAGAGGGGGGGCTTCATAAATTTCTTCCTCCAAAGAGGGACTTATTAGAGGGGGGTGGTTTATTAGAGGGAATTAGCTTATTAGAGAGGGGTTTTGTTACAGGGGGGGGTGGCTAATTAGGAGGGGGGCTTAATAGAGGATTTATGGTAGCTAACCTATACCACATTGACATCAACTTATCATTTTACCTGAAAATGAACTTATCATTTTACCTGAATTGCCTTTTTAGAACTACTTCATACTGCTCTTATTGACTGATGGTGTAATCACAGATATGGATCAGACCAAGGAGGCTGTAGTGGCAGCATCATCACTTCCCATGTCAATCATTATTGTGGGTGTTGGAAGTGCAGACTTTGCAATGATGGAGGAACTAGATAGTGACGACCAAGTGTAAGTTCTTATTCATTCAGTCGAGTTATTATTTCCTGCTCAACTGACCTATTTGTAATTCAATTTAGGTGTTTTGTCATAAATCTTCTTATAATTTGCATCAATATATCAATGAAAGTGTCTGTGCTGCAATGCAGCTCATACATACAATCATGGCGAAGACTCCCATTCTTGCATACTGTTGCATTGAGATCCACATGTCTTAGCAGCCTATAAGCAGGCTTTCACAGGCACTGGAGCTCAAGTTCTTCCCACTGAGTAAAGCTAGTGAGCAAAATCACTGCTTATATGCTGCAATATATATGCACAGGTTAACAAGTTGAGTAAAAGGTAGTTGATTATATTCAGTTGCAGTGTTACATGTATCCAGATCTGCATAAAAATCAGAGTTAATTCAGACTCATGTATGGGTCACTTTAATTTTATGTGATCCATATTAAGTGAAGTATAGTGAACCTGAGTACTAGATTCAACAATTGTTTTACCAGAAAATGCAGATACATATTAGAATTATTACTTGAATGTAGTAAACTAGATAATATTATTCTCCTTTTTGCCAGCAGGTTGATGGCTCACGGAAAGGCAGCTCAAAGGGACATTGTTCAATTTGTACCCTATAGGAAATTTAAAAATGTAAGCTTTGTAATTCAAATGATTTTTCAATACTTAGGAAACACATAATTCTTATGCTTGGATTTCTGGATTGCCTGAAAAGCAAGTGAACTCACATAAAGGATTTCAACACCAGAGGCCAGTCCCTCTTTTGAAATTTCCTTTCACCCCTATCCTTGGGATATATGTATTGGACAGGTGTAACGATATTCTAGAATGTCACTGTCAAATGAAAGAATTGTCCTCTTCAGGTATGATACAATTGGAAGCCCCTTACACTGAAATGTATGTCTAAGTTATTGACCAGTTAGGTGGCCAGGGTGGCTGTATACATTATAAAAGTCACTTTGTGTAGGTGTGTCTGTGTTGTGGGCAAAGTTGAAATTAGGGTCTATAAAATGAAAAAAAGCCTGAGTTTTACATCTTTTTCATGAAGAAGAAAGCCAGCTTATAAACTAAGGATGTATCTTACTGGGGGAACACAGTGATCATTTCAAAACAGGACAGGTAGAGCAGATTTGCTTATTCAGTGAAGCAAAACAGAATTCATTTCATCTTGCCCACATGTAGGGCTAGCCATACTATGAAAGTAATGAATATAAATTATTTGTCAACTGAGAATTCAAGGCATGATTAATATTACTGAGCAACAAGCTTGTGTTTTAGGTTTCTCCTGCTGCATTAGCAAAAGAAGTCTTGGCTGAGGTGCCCAAGCAACTGACAGACTATTTCAGGGCAAGGAACATTCTACCACAACAGAGACCAAATGTTGTTCCATAAAAAGAGGATACACAAAGCAAGATCATTGTACAAATTATAGCTTGCAGTTGGCTTTTAATTGTCAAAAAGTTGTCTAATATTGTCATAAATAGAAATTCAGCAACAAGAGTGGCAATGGGTTTGTCTGTGACATGTGATTGAGGCCAAAATCAATATGTGATGCATAAATTTTACAAGAAGGCAAGAAATTAGTTTTTGGGAATTCTTTGTTTTGTAATTTTTTTCAAAATTTGCCTATTATATTCTAAAAGTAACTGGGAGGATTTTGTTAGAATTTCTGGTGTGTATAAAATAATATCTCCTTTCTAACTTTGTCAGTTGGGTGAGTAGAAGACAATCAAGGAAAAAATACATCTTCGCACCCTTGACTATGAGGAAGAGGCGCGTTTTAGCCCTATGAACAACAAAGAATCTTTCTCTCCCAACTTATTCATAATCTGCGACCAGATTGTAGCTACATGAGAACCATGTTCACAAGTGTTCATGGGTGATCTTGTCTGTATTTTATGTTATTTAGACACTTTTGAATAGAGAAAGACTTAGCTGAGTCATGCAGAAGGCCGATTATATAATTATACTTAATCAACTGAAAATAATGTCAAACCAATCCAAGCCTGTATAGTGGAAAGAGGAAATTCTATACAAACATAAATGTGCAATACAAATTTTTATTTTCAAGAAATACAACATCAGAATTCTGCATGTTTATAACCAGAGTGACAAATGAGTTATCCACTTTCCGGTGTTAAGTTCCCAGCTATGGGTCAATTCAGTATTACTCAGAAATCTAGATTGATCCTAGCTATATGTATTGTAGGCTACATAATAATTAGAGTTAAAAACTAAATGTACCATTAATTATCTTCCCATTATAATTCACAGTATGCAATGTACATTAAGGATATAAAAAATATTGTTGTTCTGAGTACATTTCCTTCAGTTTATTGTATTAAAAAAAAATATCTGTCTAATTCCCCCCTCAGCCATAATACTTCATAGAACAATAGAGAAGCTGGAGCTGTTTACATTTAATATCAGGGAAAATGTGCCTGTTTACTTATTAAATTATGCCCAAAGCTCTTGCAGAAATTAAAGTGTCTAGAAAATTGCAGAGAAAATTTACTGAACACCAAACAGGACCATTGTTTTCACAGTTACACTAAGTTAAGAGATGTATTTAAAAAGAATAGTATAATATTATGACTTATCACAACCCTACAACAAATTTATTACCCTGTTAAACTTGACTAATGTTGAGAATTGAATTCATGTCTATTGTGTGCAATTTTTCTTAACTACTTTCAGTTGAAAGTATTATTATAAACTACATCACAAATTGTTTTATGCTATACATTAAAATAAAATTTATTTAATAAGTTAATAGTAATATTGGCTAAATGATTTAGCAAGCAGTGAAGAACTATTGACTGAATAATTTACACACTCAGATCAAAGAGTACCTACACCCATAATTTGAAATAAAAAATTCACTTAAGCACAATTTCCATTTTTAGCATGCGGCAATTTGATGAAAATGAAGCGGAATCATTAACTTAACATAGCAGCTGAATAATTCATGTACTCTCAACTGATAACTTTCATTTCATTGTTAATGAGTAAAAGCCAGAATTTAGCAAGGATACCAGGCTTTAACCTCTGTCTGGCCCAAAATAAAATTTCTTCAGTTTTTCCAATTTGCTAAATAAATAAATAATTGGCAGACAATTGACCACTTTATGAATTTCAGTTCATGAAGTTTCATGCAATGGTTTCTGGTTGCTTAAGACCAGACTGTTCTTAAAAAAATCATTTTCCAAGGATTACTTAAAATGTTATGAGGCCCATTTTACATTGAAACTTGACACTGAAACCTTGATTGCAGCACTTGCAATTCATTCAAAACTGAAATGTTTCATTCTTAACCTATCATGAATCATATTAAATCTTAATTACCTGAATAAATGAGGCAATAACTCTACGGAAGATTTAGGACTGCTGGATACTGACAGGAATTCTATTTATTAGATATTGTGCCTGATTAGGAAAATAATTTTCAGGAAAGTACAATGCTTAAATAAGAAAAGAAGCAAACTAAAATATCAAACTTTGCAATGCATAGAAACTGACACTATGTACCATAAAAATTAATCAGAGGGAACCTAATTTTTGTAGATTAAGGGCTATAAGTATTATGAGAAAAATTGAAACCACAAAATTTTCAAGCAGTTCTGGAAGCAATGAAATTTTACTGAATTAGAAACTTGACAATTAAAGCTACAATTAAGACAACCTTATTTACAGACTGAATGTACATGTCCCAAACTAAATTATTTTGCACTATCTTCATTATCCACATTTTGACATATTCCCTCCACTAAATCATTGAATTTGTCGGGTTTATCCACGTAGACATGATGCCCTGCTCCAGTAATCACCTGAACATCTACATAACAACCACTGCGCCTCTCCTTGGTTTCCTTTCCTGTGTTGTGATCAATCCATGATCTTGATCCATAAATCATTGTTATAGGAACGTCTTTGTTGACATTACCAATTCTATATATCATTGGATGCTTGGCCCAGCCGTATGGAATGGTCATGTTCTTGAAAGCCGTCTCTCCACTGTAGAGAATATCAATCAAATTAATAATCTCTTATTGAGTGTTGATCACTGAATGATAGACAAGCAATTACTTCATAATTTCCAATGAGCTGAACTTCACATTGTTTCTGCCATTAGAGAGATTTAGCACCGCATTTACGTGAATGCGAACGGCAAAAGTGACCATGAGACCTTGATTTTCTGCCATTTTTTCATGTTTGCTGGTTGCACTTCACTGTTTCTATGTGGAAGTAACCTGTTTCACATTTGCCGTGTACTATTTTTTTTTCAGTTTTTCTCTAATAGAGCAGAAGTTAACTGCCAGAAAAAGGGCACCACAACTATTCCTTGTAGGTCATACAAGGGTACCTTCAAATCCACCATAATGTAAGCTAAGGCAAAGCTAAAGCACCGAGGTTTATGCTATTTCACATGAAACGTGAAAGAGCAAGCTGACATTTGCTGTTTCATGTAAATGCATGCTAATTCTCTCTAATGGCAGAAGCAATGTGAAGTTCAGCTTAATTGAGGTTTCTATATTGTCTTCTTGGATAAGACACTAAACACTCACAGTGCCTTTCTCCATTGCTAAATAAAGTAGGTATTACCAGTGGTAAATAAAACCTTTTTGGTGGCAATGACAGAACTCCTTTACTCATCACCAAATCTCTCTTACCTAGGTACTTGTGCATTGCAGTGGTAAATGTAGTTAAATATGGTGTCATCGGGCAGAATACTGGAAAACTTTCTTTGAAAATCAGGTCTGAATTGTCTCACCAGAGAAGGACCTAAAAATTACAAGAAAAAGTGACATCAAATATTCATAAAACTACATAAAATATACTTTACAATAAGTGAAGTTATTTCCTTTTGCTCTTTGCCTCAACCATCTAGTGTGAGCCAATGAGGATCGCACTTACCATGTCAGGCCCCTACATGGTTCATATGCAAAGCTTGTGTTGCAGCACCGAACCTCCTTACCCTTTAACTTTCAAGAGTGACCAAGACAGACTTTCTCCCTAGTTATCAATACAATATCAAGCAGACATAAATGGGAATAAAAGGGTATCAAGCACTCTCTGAAAAAAGGAAAGGCAGTGGCCAAAAAATAGGAAGAAATTAGGAAGCAGGCCAAAAAATAGGAAAAACATAGGAAAAAAATAGGAGCTTGATGTCTTGGAATAAAGAAAAATTCAATTAAGGCATTATTGGTCGATCCGATCCCTAATTCTCCAAAATAACATCATAAGAATTATATGGCAGACAGTAACAAGAATTACTCATGGGATATTGGGACTTGCTGTTTTGGCTGAAACTTTTACCTTTGTCTTTAGCCCCACACCCTCTCAAAAATTTGCTGCACAAGGATTTGTCTTAAACTGGCATCCACTGTTAAAAGATGAGCATCAACTTTGCAATTAATGAATTCACTCACCCCATGGACCAGCCGCACGTAATCCAGCTAATGGATTAAAAGGACTTAAAACCGCTCCTAAGAATTTGACCCACACAGGGATGTGTATATTCATATTATCTTCTGTGGGTTTCACGGGAAATCCCCATGGATCAGCTAAGATCAGATGCTGGATTCTGGAAGGGTACTTCAAGGCATAGGAGCTTGCCAAGAACCCACCAAGGCTGTGACCCAAAAGAACAAACTTTTCCAGGCCGACCTTCTCCCGCCATTTCTCAATGGAGTCCACAAACTGTTCTTCAGCTTCCAATGGCTCTGAACTCAATTGAGGCCGCGAGCTGCGACCAAACCCCAGCACATCAAATGCATAAACAGACCTGTTCTTGGAGAGGGCATCAAAATTTAATGCCCAGAGACCAACACCTCCTCCAAACCCATGAACCAGGACCAGTGGTACTCTACTAGCTTTTGGACTGAATTTTAAGGTCCATATCCTCTGTCCATTTCCCAACGGCACAAATTGGCTCTCATAGTAAGATTGGGTTTCTAAGAGAAAGTTTCATTAGAAATAGTGAGTTGATAATCACCCCCCTTTCACTTTGATTATCATTTTTTGATAGCCTCGGATCTTTACATTTAGCATTCTACGTGAAATGGTAAGTAAAATATTTATATTTTTCAATTCTCTTTTCGCTGAAAGCATCTAGGGAAACATGCAATCAAAATAGAATCGAAAAATTATTGCTTTGGCAGAAATGAGTTAACTATGAGGTCTATGAGCCAATAGGGAAGCCTAATTAATGCGAGAGAGTGTACTTCCTCACAACGATTCTTAACATGAATCACTGGTTACGTAATAAGTTTTTTGGCACACGCATGTAATAAGGGCAGTTCAAGGTCAGACGGTTGATCAAAATTATCATTCAGTGCAGGACACGTACAACGTAGAAAAAAAAATCAGTGATTAAAAAGAAAGGGCTACTGCAGCGCGTAGTTCTGTGAAGGCGGTAAAGCGAAAGAACAAGTCAAAGCTTTGCGATGATCTTGAACAATCTACACAAACTGACGTAACTTTTTAAGTAACAATAGAATACACGAGATGTTTCACTCGTTTGATCGTGAAATCAGCCATTAAATTTCTTAGAAAAAATGATTATTGAACTCTCACTTTGTAATATTTGAGATTCTGCTTCCTCTAGCAGCTTCTCTGAGGTTGGGGACCATGTAAACCAGTTACAAAACCAACTGGAAGCGCCGGCGGTCGATACAGTCTCGCCAACACTTCTAAGAAAAACAAAACAAAATGGTCTCAATCTGCTTTAGAAAGCCTTCTATAGATTAAAAAAGAACTACAAACACTTGATTATTACTCTACCTTTGATCTTTCGTATCCTCCATTTGTTATTCTAAGAGTTATTAATCAGGTCACGTTTTCTTCACATCCTCTTTGTCCTCTTTGTTTACAGCTATGCGTCAACGTCTGACATATAAATTGAAACATGTGTCTTGTTTATCTTTGTTACGTCACGCGAACACCACCACACATGCGCATTTAATGACCCTTGAACCGCAAGTGGAAGCTGTATTTGGGCGGGAAGATACTAAATCCCGAGGGATTGTATTTTTTTTAACTCTGTGGTCAGCTGTTAATACGATCTATGACATCAGCTGCTCGTTTTTTAAGCCCTTCATCTTAAGAAAACTCGGAGCTATCATATCACTACGACTTGCGATCAGGCGTTCGATTTTCTTTTCAAAACTGGAAATCACGACCGTAACCTTGGGCGACGCGTTGTAGCGGAACAAAATAACAAATTAGCAGCTGGGTACTGGCTCTGCACGTGTAGTTTCAACCTTTGCTCATTTCTTAGCAGTTCCGAGCAAAACAACTGTGAAGGCGTCTCCCAGTAGCCCGAGGCTCGGACCTGGCCTCACATGTGGGTTGAGTTTGTTGTTGGTTCTCGTCCTTACCTAAAGGTTTTTTTTGTCGGTATATTTGCATGGTTTAGTACGTATGCATGCATGGTTTTGTCGGTATGTATGCATGCATGGTGTAGCAGAGCCTTTTTAACCCTTCCTCGAATCGAAAAGGAAAAAAGGTTAACCGTAACCTTTTCCCTTGGAGGGTTGAGAAGAAAAGAAGAAAAGGCTCTGCTCGCAGGGTAATGCATGGTA
The DNA here is from genome assembly GCF_964205215.1 of Stylophora pistillata. Lineage (NCBI taxonomy): Eukaryota > Metazoa > Cnidaria > Anthozoa > Scleractinia > Pocilloporidae > Stylophora > Stylophora pistillata. The sequence continues at coordinate 11,401,737 of NC_142521.1, read as the reverse complement.
AGTTTTTCTGTTATTTAACTTATTTTCTTCCAGATCAGAGTGGACTGACTAGACACCATGAGTGTCTCATCCAAATTTTAAATCATGATTGTTTCATTTTAATAAGTAAATACGTGAATTGAAGCTACTCTTTAAAAGGGCTTTTCAGCCACAATGTAAACTAACAAAGTGCTTAAAAATCCCCACTGGCAGGAGGCAGACCAGTGGGCTATTCACAGAGCACAGCCGAGGAGTTGAACCAGAGGCAACCGAGAACAAATCCAATGAGTGGCAGGGTGGAGGACTTGAACCCGGGACACCGGATTACAAGTCCAGCACCCTAACCGCTCGGCCACACCGCCTCCTCTAGCGCTTTAAAGGAGTCTCAGCATCCGACGTGTAACGAGTTTGAAAAAGACCAAATGTATAAATGAAGAACAATGCATATATCAATGAGAGAAATATCAAATTGCAGCAAAAGAACTTATCTGAAATGTGTTTAAAAAATTTGTCGATTCAATTTCTGATTATATTCTAACTTAAAATGTGTATATAATTATACAACTCCAAATCCATATTGATTTGTGAGTGAAATATCATTTGTTTTCTAAACAATTATTTTGCAGTGGACTTGCTCAATGACCTTATAGAGACTTTCCCCTTCCCCCTCTACAATGCATGTCAATAAGGAAATGCAATGAACATTGTTAAGGAGGTGGGGAACAGGGTATTATGGTTTGCACAAGTCTATGTTTTGGATCTTTCCATGACTGCAGGCTGCTCATGAGTGATTAGCCAGCACTCTCTTAACCTCAAGAGCAATAATACCCTACATTGTTCACCATTTTAGTGCAACCTAGTCAAGAAGTAGATATAGTTGTGTTCAAAGTAAATACTGGTTTTAAACTCTTTGATTTTGCAACTTCAGTCAGACTTTTGGATATAAAATTATTGTAATTTCATATTTATTGCAGTAAAACCTTCATTTTGAAAATAGGATCTTGATTTCTAAGTGAAATATACTGTAATTACCTGTATGTCATACACACTATCATAAAATAAGATCTGCATATTCCATTGATGAAATGCTCACACAGCCTTGGAGATTTAGTCCATACACTTTTTGAACCTTGATCTGCTTCAAACCCCTCTCCCATTGTGCTTCTTTTATATCACATCCAGCCTACAGGCCTCGTTGTTGAAGTCCTTTAACACATTTCAAATAAATTCTCCTAAGAAACCAGAAATGGGGTGTGTACCAGTATTTTAACATGCCATTTTTGTTACTTGGGTAAGTATGGTATACAATACATTTGATTTACCTTCCCTGGGCAGACTGAAATGTACAGTATGCATGAAACAGAACATCAAAATTATCAAATTTTAACAGTAACTTGAGTCTTTACTGTATTCTCAGAACCTAACAGTGAGCATGCTGCTATATCTTATGTCCGATGGTTGGATGTCACTTGTCTCTTGCAATGCTCAAATCAAAGAAACAGTTTGAACTACCACTTCAAAATGCATTTCTGCGTCTACTTGAGTTTCATTATCAACATTTTGTAAAACAATTTCTGCATTTTGAAGAACAGACTCCAAAAACTTGGGAAGTTCAGTTTCTAAATAAAAGCACCAATGTCCGCCATTTTCAAGTTATGGTTTCTATTCCAAGTCCCCTACAAGCCAGGTTTGGCCGTGCTTGCCCCAGGAAGATTGAATGAATTTCTAGAGGATTGCATTGAATATGTTTTTGAGTGGATTGAATAACTATATTTCTGTGATTGGATTGAATAGATATTTCTGTGATTGGACTGAATAAATATTCACTCTTATTAAATTAAACTGAAAAACATGGGTTTGAACTGAATGCTTTTTCAGATTGTTTGAATATGTTTAGAAGATTGAATTAAATTGTATCACGCCAAAATGATTAGATTGAATAAATATTTGACTTGATTGAATTTTGCTACAAACGGTGTACCATACCTTAGCTAATACATGCATAAATATGTTAGACAGCCTGGCTGCTCGTATTCATCTCCCCAGACCAAAACCTTTGAAAAGGACATCACGATGTCAACTGCTTAGTTTTAAATGTTGGGTTATTCAAACCCAAATTCTTCTCCAAATTTTCTGTGATTTTCTAGCCAATGTGATTATCAAAATTAGGTACTGGTATTTAATAGGCAGATTTCTAAGTTTAACTTTAAGTTAGTGTAATGATTGTTGACACAAATGTCTTACTGAACAAGTCAGCTTCAAGCAGAAATGACTTGGTTACTGTTATGTTCAATCACTAGAGAGATATTAATAATTGAAGTCTCAGTAATACCCCCATTATTTTACATGTTTAATGGCTGTGAGCCTCCGTTCAGTTAATAGTCACAGTAATAAGTTTATCCTCTCTGTGACAAACTTTATTCACAGCTTGGTTGAATGCCCATGGCTGATCTGCATAAACATGGTGTCCAGCATGAGTAATCACTTGTATATCAACATAACCACTGCGACTATTTTTAATTTGATAGCTGGGTGAACAATCTATCCAAGACTCTGAGCCATGAATCATTGTCATTGGAATGTTTTTGTCCATTTCCCCAATCCTGTGAATCATGGGATACTTTGCCCAGCCATACATCTCTGACATCCTCTTGAAAGCTGTTTCACCACTGAAAAAAGAAAAGAATCAGCCATGTTGTCTGAGAGAGTTTTCACAAACTTATTTCCTCATACTGAAAAAGACACAAAAACCAACATTCTAAATTCCAATTCAACCTTGAAACAGTGGACAAGAAGAGCCACCTTGTGAAAAGTCCACCACCAAATCCCATTTATTTATTTATCTTATCATCATTTATCAAGACACAAGTAAACCTTTGTGGGCTTGCAGGGTTTATTTATTTATTTCTGGGCCTTTATAATGAGATGATAATTGGAGAAAGGGTGTATTGGAGAGGGGGAAATTTCCAGAAAGGTACACTTGAGAGGGGGGTTTATTAAAGAGAAGGGTAGTTGTGAGGGGCAAAATTGAGAGGAAAGTTTATGGAAAGAGGAGCTCTTTAGAGAAGTGGCTTAATGGGGGAGAAGGGCTTTTGCTGACTTTCATAACACATTATTCTGTTCTTTTATTCACCTTGGTTTCTGAGCATTACAGTGGTAAATGTAGTTGAAAATGGTGTCATCTTCCAAAAGACCAGCAAATTTCCCTTGAAGGTCAGGCCTAAATTTCTGCACCAGTGATGGGCCTACAAGACAAAACAAAACTTGCATATCACTTTAAATGTATTTTTGTGAGTAACATTTATCTTCATTATGGCCAGACATGTTGTAATCAAATGGATTCCTTCCATCTATGATATTTTTTTACTTCTAGGATGCATTTGAAACTCACTTCACTATAATCTCCAAGTTCAATTTTACACAATCAGTAATAATGTACTTTCTTTTCAAAGGACCTCTGCTAATAAGAGCATTTAATCAAAGTGTACATTCAATTAATTTGAATGTACACTTTGAATGTACACAATAAAAAAGAAACTCCTTGTTAAGGAAGATTACTAAAACCACTATTGGTAAGTTTTGAGGGAAGAAAGAAACTAAATAAGAGATCTGAATTGGTTGGGAGTGAAACCCAAATAAAAATTTTTTAATGATAAAATGTGTAACCAATAAGAACAGATTTAATTGTTTATAACTTACCCCATGGACCTGCAGCTCGCAGTCCTGCCAGTGGGTTGAATGGACGGATAAGAGTTGCCACAATCTTCACCCATGTTGGAATATTGTACTGTAATTTTTCTGGTTTCTCTGAATACCCCCAGGAATCTGCCAAGATGAGATGTTGAACTCTGGAAGGATGTTTTAATGCATAGGAACTTGCCAGAAAGCCACCAAAGCTGTGTCCTAGGAGAACAAACTTTTCTAACCCAATTTCCTGCCGCCATTGTTCAATTGACTTAACAAATTGTTCTTCAGCTTCTTGCGGGTCTCCACTAAGCTGTGGTCGTGAGCTGCGGCCAAATCCTAATACATCAATTGCATAGACTGTCCTATGTTTTGCCAAGGCATCAATGTTCATTGCCCACAGGCCTGCACCTCCTCCGAAGCCGTGAATCATGACCAGTGGTGCTTTAGTTGCATTAGGATTAAACTTTAAGGTCCATATCTTTTCATCTTTTTCCACAGGCACATATTTACCCTCATAATGAGACTTAACAACTATATGGAAACACAATCATGTGGTAAAATAATGTTAACTTCCATGACTTGAGGCTATAGCAATTAATGCCTCCATGATCCAATACCTAATAAATAGATCATGGTAAATATTTTGTGTTCACTGTTGTCAATTGAAAGTCGCTGTTGTGCTAAATATTAATTTATTATTTTGATAAACTTTGGCAAATGACGTAGACATTTTGGGCAAAGTTAATGTCACCTTACTCTGAAGGTCTCTTCATTAATGAACCTGGTCAGTGGGGCTGATATCGCTTCACCCATCTTTTTGCTAAATTCCAATTTGCCTCTTATTTTTGCTTTGTTTTGTTTTGTTTTTTGCGCGAGAAGATGCATTTGCGCAGTCGTCGTTATCTACAAGTAACCATGTTGTCAAATGAACCTTGTGGCCCAATGACTGGAATAAACGGGCCATTCCATTTAAAATCCGCAATAAAGGATTTTACTCTTCCATCTTCATTAGTTTTTCCATATGAAAGGCCATAAACCGAAAACACAACTTAGTAACGCTGATAGACTTTACCCGCAGGCACAGGCACTAAGTTAATTTAACGAGGCCCCATTTGTGGTTTTCTAGAGCCTGCACCTGTATACTGTTGCAAAGTTACGATGAGCCCCTCGCCGGGCGGGGAACTAACAAGGAACACTGCCAACATTTCATTTGGCTTGCCCTTGCTTGTACGTGAATCAAAAGATCGAAAACTTACATTTCCAAATTCTGGACTCTGCAACTTCCAGCAATCTTTCAGAGGTTGGTCGCCATGAACATCTTCTCTGAAACCAGCATCTTGATCTCTCGAGTTCTACAGATGATGCAACCACACTGCAAAATGTAAACAAAGAGATTCAAGTAAGAAAATCTTCATTTTACAGATTCACGAATTAACGTAACTTATCGCTACCTTCGATTATTGTCTCCTCGGATATCTTCGGTTATAGCTGTTGCCATCGTTCTACTTCCCAACAACACCTTTAAGTTTTACCAATCACGTTAACAGTTTCACTCTAACTTTAATAATCCGCCGGGCTTCGAATTTTTCACACCTTGTTCAAGGCGAATGACGTAGTATAGCGGTCTTTGATTGGTTTGTTTTAAGAAATGCGTCACGTATTGGTTGTATTATGTGACCTCCGGAACAGTGACTAAGCAACTCAGCACGAACTAAGTATAGAAATAGACGTAATGCTATCCGCTAGGCCTCATTTAGTACTTTTCAAATTTGATAGATAACTTTGCAAGACAGACTGGAAGAATATTTTGAGCAGTTCAAAAATTATGTTAAAGTAAAAAGACCTCGTTGGTAATTCTTGAAACGTGAATCTTGCACTGTAGTGAATCAGACATCCTCGCAAAGAGTGACAATATTAATAGAGCAGCTTCCAAAATCAATTATACCCGGTTTTCGTGTAGAATGAAATACAGATATGGCGTCCTTAGCTTTGTTGTCAGACTGGTTACCCCCCAAGGCGCAAGGGATTATGGGGATGTGTTTTCTCTACGATTGAAGCCCTCGCTCCCAGGAACCCTCCTTGTCTCTAAAATTGGTTCCAGCTTCTCTATGCTTATCTAACCGCGCCGTTGTAACGCCTGGAAGTTTTCAACCTTGAAGCATTGTAGCCGGAAGAGAGAAGAAACCAATTACTAACTTTAAAAAGAGAAAGATGAATGATATCATTGAGAATGGAAAGAACAAGAAATGGGTGGTGTGCAAGTTGTGTGGATCAAAAGTTCTACGACCTTGCTCGGCCAGTCACGAAGAAAGAGAGGTACCGAATCTCCAAAGTCAAAATAACTCATTCATCCATCTTTAAAATTGAACCCTACAATTTATTGAATTTATGTTAGTTACAATTCATGAAAAAACGATCATTTTTATTTCTCTTCATACAGCTATTCTTGCCTTTCATGCAGAAAAAGAAGGACTTTGCTGGCGCTGAAGAACATCAAGGTGAAATCCTTAAAAAACACTGGATGGTCTCAGATATGTTCACTTTCGAAAATGTTGGCTTTTCAATGACTGTGGATTCAATCAAATATTTAGCTTGTGCTGATTGTGAGTGTGGACCAATAGGATGGCACGACATTAATGACAAGACGAAGTTTTATGTTGCTGTTGAACGAGTAGGACATCAAGATTTCTCACAATAACTACCCAGCATTTGGCACAGGATATTGTATGACATGAGTGATTCCTCAGATTCGTTTTGTCATTTTCTCCCTTATTAGTAATTTGACATAAATATTGTGCCAATCAGTTACAAGCGTCAACATTCCCCCTCCCCTCTTGGGCAACCCTCAGGTACTTGACTGTTGTCCATGCCTGGGGGGGTTGGGGAATTTGAATCTTGCCTGGGTAGGTTGGGGAATTTGAACTGGAACTGTCAAATCTTTCCAGCAAATAAATGTGTTTTACCTTTTAACATGGAGATATAATTAAAGGTAAAAAGTTCACTTTCACAAGCAAATGGCTCATGAAAAAAGGTCTACAAGGACATCGGGGTTGCTAATCTTGCCTTTTACAAAAAAATTGACGATTGACTCTGGCACTTGGCACGGGTGGGACATTTGAACACAATTTTAGCCCTGAGGGGCCAGGAATTTGAGTGGACTAATCTTCAAAAGCTCAAATGCTTGGGGAGTTGCTCGGAACAGGGCTTCAAATTGATTCACACATTACATCCTGACAAGGTGTTCAAAGTACACACAATGGTGTTAATGTATCTTATTTCAAAGTTATGTACGTTTTACCTCCGGTAATCATTTTTTACAATTTTCTGAGTTAGTTTGTATGAATAAAGCTGTCAACTTCACAAATAGATATTCCATGTTGCCACTGGTGTGTTCAGATGATCTAAAGATGCAGTAAGAACAAAAAAATGGCTTCCAAGACACAGCCGAGTGGCATTGATGTTCTTAAATCATTCTGATGTCTTCAGTGACTGATTACTTAACAGATGCTCAGTAACATGGAATCTATTTGTTTTTCATAAATAAGGAAAAAAGTTTTCAATGGTGACATTGTCTATGCATCTGTTATTAAATATATCATAAGTAGTAACAATCAAAGTGCATGTTAGATTAAGCATATATAATTTTGCATAGATAGCTTGTTTGGCAGATATTTTTTGTAATTTTCTCAGTTGCTAGTAATTTAACATTATATTTGAAGAGTTCAAAGTGTGCATGATAATATTAATTCGCTTCTTTCAGTGCCATCAACTTTTTACTTTTGGTAATGTTTTACAACTTTGAGTTAGTTTGTATAATTACAGCTGTCAATTCAACAAATAGATTCCCATGCATGGGTTCGGTAACAGATCACAGATGTTGTAAAAATGTGTTGAGAACAAGAAAGTGGCAGGTTAGGTACAGCTGGGAGAGTCCAGCTGTTCTTACCACATTTCGACACATCTGTGATCTACTATAGACCCCACATGCGGCAACATGGAATCTATTTGTTTTATATAATAAAGAAGCAAAAAATTGTTAATGATGGTGATTTTATCTATTTCTCTGTCCTCCAGTAGAACCAATCAAAATGCTTTTATAATTTAGCTATTCTTCTAAATTTCCTCAGAAAAAAATTTCTCAAGAACTTGCACATTTTTTAAGTATACTGAACAAAGAAGACTCCTTCAGTTTTATCCATATGGTCATTCCAAGTAGAGCTGCTTGTTGTTTTCATTGTCTGTGGTCTTTAATGACTTTCATATTCTAAGATGCCTCTTAAAGGTACTTCAACAGACTTCGTGTTGTGCAAATCATTTAGTTCACACTCTATATCTGAAAGTCTCTCTTCCATAACTTTGTTTACAAAGCTTAAGGTACATTAAAAAACCTCACCTATAGACCACTTTCATAAATGGCTGCCAGATAATATTCCTTTGTTTAAATTTAAATTAACCCTTCTGGCCTTGCTTGAGATAATGTATTCTTTTGAATACATTGTAGAATGAGGCCAGAAAGGCTAATTCAAATTTAAACAAAAGAATATTAATCCAGCAGCCATTTATGAAAGTGGTCTATTTCTGACTTTAAAATCCATAATTCTTTTGAACTACACACTTCACATAAACAGGCAAGAAATGGACATAATTTACTTGAACGAAGTCTAATTTAGATTTTCCCCAAATATTCCCTTCTTTTGTATCAGCGTAGAGATACAGATGGCTTTTTTTAAGCGTTGACAATTAACAAAATGGTAAACACCACAGCGTACACTATTGAGTTATGGATGCATGCGGGAGGTTGCTAAGAGTCACTTGAGGCGATAGCTGAGAGCGACTCTAGCTTCTTAAGTGCTTAGCAAACCTCCCAAGTGCATCCATAACTCAGTAGTGTACGCTGTAAGTAAAGTCTGTTTATGAGCCTAGTGGCCCATTAGGCTGGTGCTTAACTCCGGTTTCTGTAGCATGAAACGACTAGGAGTATTTCTACTCCCCCCTGGATGGGATGCTAGTCCATCGCAGGGTTACCCCCCGCATTAAATTGCCAGTACCCATTTATACACCTGGGTGGAGAGAGGCACTGTGAGAGTAAAGTGTCTTGCCTTAGAACACAACACAATGTCCCAGCCGGGGCTCGAACCCGGACCACTCGATCCGGAGTCGAGCGCACCAACCATGAGGCCACCTCGCCTCCACAGTGTATGCTGTGGTGTTTACCATTTGTTTTATAACCATTGATACATTGTAGCTTAAGAGTTCTCTTTTATTTAACAAATCTTACGTGACCAGAAAAAACAAGCATGCGCGGAAAAAAGGTCTTTGCATCTGCTCACGTCAGCAGTGTACACCCATGGGCAAATGGGGGATGCTAAATTGACCAATCAGAGCGCATGCTTTACTTTGGTTATACAACAAATCGAAACATGGCGTCCAATTTGAATTGCCATTGTTCTGGACTTACTAGCCTCTCACACATGTGATAATCCTTTTGTGTTTTCCACATGAAGATGAGGCTAGTAAGTAAAAAACAATGGTAATTCAAATTGGACGCCATATTTTGATTCGGTAAATGTTATAATATAATTTAATAGAAAAATTAAACTCAATTTAATGTTCATATTATGGCCCTATTTCATCCAGCCTTTATAATATTTTCAAGTCATTGACAACTGTAATTATGATTACAAACATGTAAACCAGAGATCCAGACGTTTTAATAAGGGGGGGAGAACATGGCGATTTTTTTTAGTTGCTAAGGTTAGGTATTTCAAAAAAAGGGTAACGATAATAATTATTTTAGAATTGCTTGACATTTCTAACCAAACAATAAAAGAAACAGAAAACCTGGAAGAAACAGAAACTGTCCAACTGCTAGGCTTGTAGACCTTCAATTCAAACTAAACTGTATGCCAAGGAGGCGTCAGCACCCTCTCTATTGTCTAAAGAGGAAGCAAGCACTAAGGGAAAAAGAATGAAGAATTACACAGAGTCTATATACATATTGGCTTAGCACGGTTAAGTATTTTATTTGTTGTGTTACGACCATGAACATTTATTGATGTTCCTAATGTTTTTAACATTTACTGATTAATACAAGTTTTATACAAAATATATTATAAATTCTCTGTGATAAACATCCATATTTTAGCAAAGTAAAAAATACCTATTTTGTGATCCATGACTGGAGCAGACCTATTTCAAATGATATCCATAAAAAGAAATCAATTTTTGATGAATGACTTACTCTATGTTTGTTGAAAATATTTTGACTTTGACTTTAACAAAAACTTATAAAAAAATTGATTAATCGAAAATAATTATAATTATAGCAAAGCAAATACAAAATCAAACAAAAAAATATGCAAACAAAGAGTTCTTGAGTAGAGCCTTCCTTCCTGAACAGATTGTTTCTGTATTACTTAGTGTTTGTCCATCTGCTGATAACATTAATATTTATACCAAAGCAGGACTTAAAACAAGAAGCTACAATGTTTGCTGACATAAATTAAAGGTAAGAAATATGTGCTCCAACAAAGACTTCGAGCTCCAATCCCAGGAAGGAGAACAAAAGCATGGTATGGACCAAAAGGAGTATCACATGCTGTCATGTCCAAACCTTGTGTCGATCCTCATATATTATATCTAGTCATCCTAAACCTTCACCCCACAATAAAAAACACACTACATGTAGTCTACAAGTGTTCTCAGAGACCAAACCTGGCCTTCAACAAGCAAATATCCAGCTAATTTCCATCAATAGTTGGTTGAATTGTTTTGATACCCCAAGCTAACAAGATAAATAAATAATATAATTATAATAAAATAACCAGATTAAATAGCAGCATCTATTCTCTGTGGCTCTTTGCTCCCCATTTCTGATCAAATTGGATTTCAAGTAGTGGGTTTCATGGATAGGAAAAATTGGTGAGCTCCCTCAAAGAAAAACTCCCTGAGCAAGGGCCAGGAACAAGTACATGGTTAGCTCTTTGATAACGACAATTCCAGTACTCACACCTGACCCCAGAGACAGGAGTTCAGTGCTTGCAGCACTTCACCACTGGCCTGCTTCCCAGTGCCCACTAGATGCACATTCAGGAAAAGTTTAGAAACACAATCACAAATGTTGCTCAACATTAGCTAAATGCCATGACCATTCATATCAGAGTAAATTTCAAATGAATGATGAAGGCAATCCAGGATCAAATTGATTTTATTCTACTACCTTATGTGATTAGTCTAGAAAACATGCCACCCTCAACCAATCAGATGAAAAACAACCCACAACAAGTGGTGACTTGGAATTTTGAATTACCAAGAGTGTGCTCTTTTTTCCTTTGAATTCTCAGTGGCCTCGTGATGTTTCTTAGTTCTGATTGGCTGCTAAGATCACTGATTTTGGCTATGGTTTTGGTCTTACATCATTCAATTGAAAAGCACTTGCTCTAGAATGAATGAAATTAGGCTCAGATGTTTGCACTTTCTGAGCTGAAGCAAAGGGCATGTGCCACAACATTGCCAATATTCTGATTCCAAGTGGATTTATTTCAGTTGGTTACCACAAAATTGACTCATTGCCCATGTTCAGCAGCACACTATGTCGAACAGGAGTACCAGATTTTGTTGATCCAGATGAGCTACTACTTGCTTGGGAGCTTAACCCATTGAGCGTACTGTTTCTGGATGATCCTGAACTGTGACTACCTATAGAGCCACTATAGTCACTGGTTACCACTTGATCATCCCTTGCTAGCTTAACATTGTACAATGAAGCTATGTGCTGCAGAGAGGAGGGTGTTACAGTCTCGAGCGTGACACAAGTCTCTGTATTACGAATTAAGGACACAACAGAAGAATGATCACCCCATTTGCAGTCAGTCTGATTTACAGCTGTGATTATGTCTCCTACTTGAATTCCAGCATCCTGAAAAGGACATAAAACTGAAAATTATCACAATGAAGTTTACAAAAATGCTAACAGATGTCATTTGTATCCATGAAAATGCAGCCCAAAGGGATGAGGGAGGAGGGTTGGCACAGTGGTGAGAGCGCTCGCCTTCCACCAATGTGTCCCGGGTTCGATTGCCGGACCCGGTGTCATAAGTGGATTGAGTTTGTTAGTTCTCTACTCTGCTCCAAGAGGTTTTTCTCCAGGTACTCAGGTTTTCCCCTCTCCTCAAAAACCATCATTATTTAAATTTGTTTAATTTAAAGTTTATTTTCATTTTGTGTGTCCCCAATTAGTGAGCCTGTTACGGGCTGGCTAGAAGTTTGACACTGAAATAAAGTTATTATTATTATTATATTATTATTATTATTATTATGACAAAAGAAATTTACAGTTATTGAACAAACCTTTGCAGGTCCTTGCCCCTCTACACTTTGAATAATAACTGGGGCAGAGCCTATCACGCTGAAGCCATATCCTTTGTCCGTTTTCTTTAGTTCAACACTTTTTGGTGCACTCCACTCTAAATTAGCATTGAATACATGCACAGGACCCTGGAAGCATTTTAAAAAAGCTCATGACAGGCCACTCTCTAACTGATCAATTCTTATAATATATCAAAATTGACAGGAAGGTTCATCACAAAGGAAAAACAAATTTCAGTTGAGTTTAGAAGATGAAGTCCATAATTGCATCACTTTTACTTTTACTGAGTGTACTCTTTTACTGTTCTCTCGCCCTTGGTGAAAATTGAAAATGTCTTTTTTCTTATTTTGCATTATTTTTAAGTACCTTGGTTTGGTTCTACAACACTGAGAAAAAAAACTTGCTTTAATTAGTAATGTAAGAATATATCTTAGGTATTAATATCTCACCAGTCTATGAAACAAGTCTTCTACAGATGCTTGGCTAAAATTGGGAGCAACACATGCTGCTTTATAATTTGTTATAGCTGTGGGAGAAAAAAAACAATAATATGTATATATAATAGGACTACATGCTGTCCAATTTGGAATAATTGGATGAAAAAAAAAATCTCAGGACAGCCAAAATTGGACTTGGCCTACAGCCTTGACCAACTTGGCTGTCAGGGGAATTTTTTTAATCCACAGTTATTTTCAAAACTGGACAAGCATGTAGTCCTATTACTTATTAAATATATAGGGGTCAGTTGTGATTAGACCACATTGCTCAGTCAAGCTATTAATCTTTACTGTTATTAAATTTGTCCAATAAAGGATTAAATTTGGATAGTTTGAAACTATGATTACAGAACATTTGGAGGTTCTCAGACATTAACAGGATAAAAAGGGGCACATTTAATAAGATTTCTAAGCTGACCTTTCACAGGGGTTGATGTTAAGGGGTCATCAAAGTCATCTTCTTCTTCCATAGCCACTAATGTTTCTGTGGTCATGATCCGTGCATCTTGAAGAGCCTAAGAAATGCATAATAAAATTGCTTGACTGTTTACTTAGTCTAGAACAATACAATCAATGATCTTGCAGACTAGCCTAAGTCTGTCCACAGCCATTTTTTTTGCCTTTGCTTCTAAGATCAACATACATGAGGAGTGAGTGAGAACAACCCCACCAGCCAACCCGCCCCTGACCCCATCCCCTCAAGTTTGCATTTGTCTTATTCACCAAGGCTCTTATTTTGCTCAAGATCTGAACAATAATTGGCAAGAAAATAGATCTGTGAACAAACTAGCCAAGCAGCCTATAAAGCCAGAGCTTAGTTAATTCTCCCAGTGTTCATAATCTGTAAGGACAAGGAGTACTGAGATACTCCTTTCCTTCAGTACCCCCCCCCCCCCCGCTTTTCTGGGTTACGTTACCCCAAGCTGTTTTCCAGGTTCCATTACAGTTTACCAATGTACTCCTGAGAGGAGAATAGTTTGAAATTATATTTTATTATGGGTGGTTGTTGATCACTGCACACTTTCATAAAAAGATGAAGCATACCTTTTGTAGACCTGTGATTTTTCTACAGTGGCGACAGATCTGCCTTGTTTTCATGGCTTCCTCATGTGACTTAAGTGCAGAATGGAGATGAGCTTTGGCTAGGTGCAAAAACATTCACTTAAATCAAACCAAGAAAAGAAGACAAACGTATCATGGTATCTCATCAGATAAGAGTGGAGACTGCCTAAGGAATTGTTAAAACTGAATGGTGTAAGGAATTAAGAACTACAGTTCTGCTTGAAGGATTAAAACTCCATTTTGAGGGATTACAGGTTCAATTCAATTAGTGGTCTAATATATAAATATACTTACCATGCTTTTTCTTGGTTTCATTGCTGTTAGTCTGAGAGGTGCCTAATGATGAAAGAATAGCTTCATCCTTCTTATCATCACTCTGATTCTCTGATAAAAGAAAACATATACTGAACCAGTTGGGATTACAATCACAGCTATATTATTTTGAAACACCAAAACCAAAACCTGGCAATCCCAAAATAATTGGGGTGTGGGCAAAACCTGGCCTTAAGGCCATGGCCTACCCTGTGGCCTACCCTATGGCCTACCGGTGGTCAGATTTTTAAAAGGATAGCATTGCTGGAAACCTTTCAACGTTTTCCTGAGTACTGTCTTACCAACGACTTTCTTCTGCTGTTTTGGCGGCCACATTCCGATCAAAATTTCATTACGTACCTTCTGATAGAATAAGGAAATCGAGGAACACATGCAAGCCGGTTAAATGCAACCTTTGGGAAAACATCATCCTATCAGCTCTCCTTTCAAATCAGTGCAATACTGTCCCTAATTAGAAAAGCAAGTAAAGTTTGCGAAATGCTTACGACGGCGATGTGTGTGTGTCCTGGGGTGCTCATTGCAAATTCAATACTCTACAGCACTTGAGGGCACTTAAAAAATTGGCCTGGCACGTAATGTTTGTATTTTCTTACCTGGATATGATTGTATGCTCTCCAATATAACACTGTTCATTACATTTTTACACCAGCTCTCCACTATATGTTACCAACTGACAGCCTGCATCACGTCATAAAGCCACCATTTTGTATATCCTCTGCGACCATGCAATATTGGCCCCTCCTCCCTCCTCCCCCTTAACCTACCCTTATGGTTGAGTGCTGTAATATTTGCAGTGTTTCGTTCCCTCGGACGTTGAAAATAGTGTTAGCGACCTCTTAGTATACCCTTTTCAGAGACAGATAATTGTACACCAACGTATTCGTTCGACTCTTACTGATTTTATTTTTATGTTCTTAAAAATCTGACCACCGGTAGGCCATAGGGTAGGCCATAGGGTAGGCCACAGGGTAGGCCATAGGGTAGGCCATAGGGTAGGCCATAGGGTAGGCCATAGGGTAGGCCATAGGGTAGGCCATAGGGTAGGCCATGGCCTAGGCCAGGTTTTGTCCACACCCAAATAATTGCACAACAAGTGAGGAATATTGGTGTCAGGGAGTACCTGGGTAAGCCATCTACAGAGTTACCAACTGAAGGTTACTCTCTGTACTTGGACATCTACCACATACTTCTTGTCTATTGTTGATGAGTTAGAAGATAAAGTATATTCATGTAGAATGTAAGACATTTACAGTTGAACTCTTTGTGACTGTGAGCCACCTTTACATTTACATTCAACTTTAAATTGGACTTAGCAGCCTTTCATATACTTACCCACACTTTTAAGTATTCCCTCAGCAACATAGTAATGTGACAGAGCTTCATAGTGAAGACACATTATCTGAAGAGAGATTGAAAAGAAAATTAACATGTTAATTGCCTCAACTTGGTAAAGGCTGATGAACTTATTTAAGTATAGCAAATGAGAATTCTCAAGACAGAATCTGACCATAAGCTTATAACCAATTAAGACACCAAAGTAATCATGTCTTGTATTAAGCTACATATTCCACTGTAAATAGGGAATTTTTTAGTTGAGTGTGCAAAATAATCTGTGATTGCTTGAGTTGGGTTTACTTTGCTAACTATGCTCTTTGATAAGTCTAGAAAACTCATACCTCTTTCTTAACCGGTAAGATTAAAAAATAAAACCAATTGTGACTTGGTCACTCCGACCCATTATTTTGCACTGTAAGCAGTTCACTTGTTTTCACTGTGAGTTCTCTTTGGTTTCTTCTGATATTTTCTCCTTCCTCCTGACTGGCTGTTGTGATAACTTTCTATTGGTTCTAAGGTTTTATCATAATGACACTTCACAGAAAACTTGATCGATTCCATACTCACAGACATCATGTTTCTCCAGGAAATTGGAACACAACTCAAGCAGATTCCAGAATTCATCATCATCTGAGCCTTTTTATAACTCAGACTAACCTGATGTGGAAAAACAAAAATTGATTTTCATCACAGGATGCCACTTAAAAATTTTACAATACTACAGAGTAGGTTTTGAAGAGGCAATCAAGTTTTACAACTGATGAGTATGTACATCATGCTAGCCATAATGTGAACTGACAATTTATGAAGGAGAATTTAAAGAATACCTAGAAATTTGCTGGCTGTTCACTCTAATATACATATGTAACAGTAACTATTCTCTTTTTTACTTATTTCAAGAAGATAGAGGAGAATTAAAGTTTCACTCAATTTCAAATTTATGCAGAACAAATGAAACACAACCAGGTACCAAGAATTCACAGGTGGATGAGTGAACATTCTAAAATCACCTCCAATCACAGCATGTTCCTGTCACATATTTCTATGGCCAGTCATGCAAGTAATCATTATAATTACAGTTTTGAGGTTGTATAAATAAACTTCTGTTCCATATGAATAAAGGCTGCTAGTTTTGAAAGAAACTGTTTGGGGCTGCGTCAGTGGGAGTAACGAAATAATTTGGATATATCAACAAAGTTGAAATGGTAAATTGGCCACTGTAACAATTACAAAAGCTGACATTTCGAGCGTTAGCCCTTCGTTGGAGCGAATAGAGGAATTGTGGGTTGTGTGTGCTTTTTAAGGCAGAAAATGGAGCTACGTTATTGGTGGGAACATGGCTTTTGTAATCGTTATGGTGGCCAATTTACCATTTCAACTTTGTTGATATATCCAAATTATTCTTTTCCATATATAGCCAGATGCAAGTAACAATAGTTTTGAGGTTGTATAAATAAACTTCTGTTCCATGAAAAAGATTGCTAATCAAATCAAAAGTTGTGGGTCTTGCCTGGGAACATTCCTGAGCAGCAACTATCTTGTCTGACAAATTATCTTTTATTCCTCCAAGAATTAGTTCTTCCCATATACACACTTGTGCTTGAGCCTGAGAAATAGATGAATTATGAAGATATTACAAAGTTGTGCACTACTCCCTGGTGTTAATTAAACATTGGAGGACATGCAGATAATTCTCTGGTTACTGTGCAGATTTTCCCCTGCTACTAAAATTTTCAAAAGAAAACCCTGCTATTTACAACACTCAAAATGATATACAAAGCTGATATGGAATTTTCTAAGCCAAGTGAACATTTTTTATATTAGTTACATATTAACAAGCTTATAAAAAATACTGAGGAAGTTTTTTAATCACTTTAAACTAACACTCAGTTTTCCAGCAGAGTGCTATTAAGAGAATGGCCCACCTTCCCATCCCCATTGCATGGTTGGAGGTACCACTAGACTCAACCTTGTCTAAGCCAAACTGGTACAACTTAGCTTAGTGCAGCAGCCATCGATCATAATTCCCGTACGCTATCTCGACATAATATCAATGGCTGAGTTGTTAAATAAATTTACAGGTACGAGACAAAAGGATTCCAATCATTTAGAGGGGTAATAACTTCAAACAGGACCATAATGAGAAAACAGAGTTAATTAGTGGTTGTAAAAGAAAAGCCTTCCTCCAATCCTTACTGATCTTTCTTGTTTGAGGTAATCTTTATCTCTGACGTTTGTATTGCCATAATTTAACTCAAGAACACTCTACAAGACCAAGCTGCAGAAGCTTTTAATAAGCTTCCTGCGGAGCTAAGGAATTGCAGTGACCATGCACTTTTTTTGTATAAATCTTAAGAGACACATACTGACATGCAATGGATAATCTAGTATAGTTTTTATTATTCACTATTTTAGCAATTTTGATTTATTGTAAGTATTATGTAGTATATAGTTAGTTTTTATTTAGTAGTGAAGAGCCACTATGTGGAAGCATATATTACTAATAAAGGTCATTATTATTATTATTATTATTATTATTATTATTGTTATTATTATTATTATTATTATTATTAAATTTCACAGGTATTTAAGTACTATTATCATGATACTCTTACACCTTGCAGATCCACAATGAAAAAAAATCAGTTCTGGGCTTTCCACTCCCTATTCCTTCATTCTTTAGAATGTGGCTCACTTGAACTTTACACTCACCAGCATGACAGCCATCAGCATCTCCATTACCTCTGGTGTTAGGTCAGCACTAGGCGAATTGATAAAGTTGTCTTTGATAAATTTAAACACACCTGAATAATAAAGCAAATTCAAGTAATTCAACACAACAAGCTATTCACAGTAGAGAAAATTTGGAAAAGCAACCTTAAAAAGCTGGGTGCCTCTGGGTCTCCAATACCCATGTAGTGATAGATATGTAGGTCAAAACAAAGATAAATGTGATGGGGTAGTTGGTAAATATACTAGGGGAAGGGGATGTTAAGTTGTAGGGGAGTTTAATCCTAAGCATTGGGTCCTACAAACCAGTCAGTGGGTGACACACTGACACTCCGTGACACTCTGCCTTTACCATTTTGACTCATACTGGTGTTATTGTTGCAAGAGCTAAATGAGTTTTAACAGACACCTCAGCTTTGCCATACACTTGGGTTATGTATTAAGTAAAAGCTGAGAAAGAGCTTGATCAGTTTCTTGCTAACTAGTGCTTTTCAAAAACATGCCAACTATGATGGCAGAATGATGCAGCCTTGGAGATGCATTTTATTCCGCCACTGGTAATTTTACAGTCAGACCTCTCAAGAAACACGTACAACGTAACGATTACAAAAGCTGATGTTTCGAGCATTAGCCTTTCGTCGGAGTGAAGGGCTAACGCTCTGACGAAGGGCTAACGCTCGAAACGTCAGCTTTTGTAATTCTTTTACGGTGGCCAATTTACCATTTCAACTTTGTTGATATATCCAAATTAATTCGTTACCCCCACCGACGCAGCCCCAAACAGTTTCTTTCGAAACTATCAGCCTTTAAACACGAACAATGTTTGAGAAGGTTCCAAAGGTCCTTCACCCACTTTCACACAGAGTTCATATTTACTCTTAGGAAGAAAATATCAACAAGGCTCCTGACAAATCAAGAGTTCAAGACCTGCAGAAATATAAAACCGAGCTGGTTTGCAGCCTGAAAATGTTACCTGCAGCTTTCTGAAAAGCATCAATTGCTTCTTTGAGTCCAGCCTCAGTTCTTCTGTCCTGTAAGGAAGTAAGACCTCATTGTTTTTAATTGTAAAATAAATTTTTAGGACACTGGACCCTGAATCACAAATCCCATACACTTAATGAATAATTTCAAACTCAATCAGAATATGTATGTGAAGGGTGGCTATATAATAAACCAAGGAGCTTAAAGACAGTCACAGTGTAGCTTTTTGTGCTACCATATGGTAATCAAGCAATCAGATACTATCTTGAAAGAAGAATTCTTTGAGAGAGTAATAAATTAAACAAGTCAGTCTCATCTTGCTAATACAATAAAAACAGCATCACTTTTGGGGAACATCCTCAGGAAAGCAGAAAATGAACTGACCACCAAATACACCTTTTTTCGCCCTAAGTGATGCACAGCTATACATAAAAGCTGGCAGCTGTCCAGAAGTCATAGTTAATCACTGCACAGCCAGCCTTAACAGTGAGGCACAAATCCTATGTATAAATGCCAAAAGAGAAACAAAACATGGCACAAGACAGAATAGAATAGCAAAAGCTTATGGCCAACTCCAGGGTCCTTGGATAATGATTATGTGGCACACAACAGAGAATTTAAGAATATATTTACATCTTATAAATTACAGTAGACTGTAAAAACACAAAAAATATCACTGTACTATATGAACTTTAACTTACTTGCTTTGCACCAATTTGACTCCAGATGGCAGCAATGTTGAAGAGCACACTAGCCTACAAAATGTAATGTTTACTTTTAAGTAATAAGAAAAATTCATTTCAATTGGAATTTCATAAACCCAAAGTAGTGCAGAAGGCAACATGCAGATATGTTGATTATTAAAATAAAATTAATAATAAGGATGTCCATACCTTTTCAAATGCAACAGATCTTTGAATTTTTGGTAAACCAGTTGTGGTATCAAACCTTTCACAGAGAGAGCCAACATTATTGAATGATCAATAAATTATTATTTTTAGTTATTTTTACATCATTATATAGTGGCACGCTCACCAATTTCCATAAAATTAATTTCTTTTAATTTTCCTTCATTTCTCTTTACAATCTTCAAACAATTGTAGCTAGTAAAATGAGAAAACTGATGGGCACACACACATTGATGAGATTCTTTTCTTTGACAGTGACCCTTAAGGGAGACCAACACAGAATCTAAATGCATTCCTGTTCTTTTTCTCTATCAGTTTTGCAACATATTTTTTCCTCTCCAGTTTCTTTGTTTCAATTGCTCTTATATACTTACTTCTCATATTTTGAAACATATGCTCCACTCTCACATTAATTTCCATTCCTTTTCCTGTCAATTTTTCTCAATTATTATTGTCACACTAATTTATATCATAGGGTAAACTGCATAAGAATAGGTTCAAACTCACCAGTGAAAATAAACTGACAATGTGTGGTGTTTCCCATGGGGAAAGAATTTCTTTTCCACAAAGTAGAGCTGGTTGTAGTACTTGAACAAAGAATAGATACCATTCTCATCTCTGTTGGCTTTGCTCACAGCTTCCTGTTAAGAAGGAGGATACTTAGTCACATTAAGGTTTTCTTTTATGACACAACAAAATAGCCTGTGTGCAGCCCTGCACTTGTCCTTCGTCAAGGACCAGTGGGGCTGCACGCAGGCTACAACAAAAGGACAATTGAATAAAAAAGAAAACATACTGGTAAATTGAAATCATATTTGAATGACAGAAGTAAGGTACTAGTTGAAGAAAGGTCAATGCATGAATGATCTTTCTTTGTAGAATATCATTTTAAAGCTCTTTATATTCTCCTTATGTTTGTCAGCTGCATTAATTCCCTTGAAATTATTTTATTATCTATTCTAAGAAGAATTTTTTAAATACACTTTGATTAAACCTTTGAAAATACGTTTTGAAAAAAAAAAAGCTTTGAGAACATTAAAAATTTCACAAATGAATATAAGTCTGGGTGCCCAGGTACCACCATAATGTTTATTACTGGGTGCCAGTACAGGTGACTTATCAATTAGACAAACCTTTCTTAGATTCTCAAATAGTTCAAGCTCTTCCTCATAGTTTTCTGGAGTTTCACTGTAGTGTTCCAAAATGAAATCCTAAAAATAGACAGCACGGAACCTCTTGTAAAATTTATAATACCTTGTGATATTGAACATTACAGTGTACCTGTGGTGAGTATATCGTATCTTCATAACATTTAGTTATTTAAGCCCCCCATTTTCCCCCAACAAAGTTGCGGAATGATTGTGGATGCACAAATAACTGTGGATGAATAATTTGCTATAATAATTGTAATCATGGAGGATCTTAAAGTGAGGCCAAGACTTAAAAAACACATTGTTGTTCAATCTAGACTTTACCCACTTTGTGTTAGTTTACACCCTCGTACAGCTGAAGATGAACATACATACCTTAAACTGAGATTTAAAATCAAGTTCTTTTGTTTCTCTGAGACCAACAGCGATCAAAGGGATCTGGTGCTCTACAGATCTTTATTACAGATTAAGACAAACACAAATAAAAAATCAGTAACAATGAACAAACGGCAAGTATCACTTATACTTACCTGATATGAAATAATATTAGCATTAGATAGTAGGACACGAGAGGAAATTTAGGGTACAAAATCTGCACCAAACTTAGGGACACAGCGATGACTAGGTAACTAAAGTTGTTATTAGCAGGTTTGGTTTTACCAGCTCCCACATCTGGTTATTGAAAGAAAAGTAATTGAATTTATTTATAAGCAAATCACAACACACTTTCCAAAGGATTCAACTTAGTACTTCATCATCTTTCTTCGTCCTATTCCCCTTGAGGAATTTTACATTGTTTCAACTTTGGTTTCATTCAAATTCCTCATCAGCAATTAAGGATTCAACTGTGCCACACTAGCTACTTATGATTAAAAACAGTAAACAAAATTTCTCTCTCCACCACTCAGACCCAAAAGACTTTATGGGCTGGTTTTTTGCCAGAGGTCAGATAACCCAAACCACAGTATAACATGTGGGGTTCAGTGCTTCTCTATAAGAGAGTCGAATTAATCAAATTATGTCTTTCCCCCATTAGCTTTTGCCTCCCTTGACACCGCCTCCCGGTTAGCTCAATTGGTTAGAGTGCCGGATTGTGATGTGCGGGAGGTCGAGGGTTCGAGCCCTGGCCGAACCAATACTCATGGTCTTAAAATAAGTGAGGAGAATTTGCTACCTTTCTATAATCAAGAAATGGATAGATATTCTAGTCTTCTCGGATAAGGATGAATAAACCGTAGGCCCCGTCTTCTGCAGGGTTAGGGGTAGGAGACATTAATTTCCCATGCACGAGATTATTGTGTGGTGGATGTCCTCCCCTGGGCGGGATGGGTGGTTGTTGGCCCTGAAAAGCCCCTATGGGGAGTGGTCAATTAATGTATGTATGTATGTACACTGTTCACAAAAGTAAATGTTCAGATAATAAATCCAGCTAGATTATACCCTTGCGAATTAAAGGTAGGAATTCCTAGGACTTTCTTAAGAATTCCTAAGAATCCATTCTTAGGAATTCCTAGGAACAAAGGTGTGAATTTTCACGGTAATTGGGGGGTTGTTTAGGATGCCATTTTGTTAAACAACAGCAAAACTTTGTTTATTTTTAAATAACCAGCCCCAAAAGGCTAATTTATAGATTTACCTGTCAAACTGATACACATCCAAGGTGCTGTTGATTCCTTCTAGTTCTTCCTTTAGCAAGTCCAATTGGGAATTAGCAAAACTCAACTCTGTTTTTGCAGCTAGCTTTGTTTTGCGATCATTTGTTATCCTAAAAAAAATATATTAAACAAATTAACTTGTTCAGTTTTATAGTCTACTTTTCAATACTTTCTGGATGTCCCATTCTGTTTAGCTAGGGGAGGTGACAGTAGCATCATTCAGTTAAGGATACTAAATGTAATACCACCCTTAAAAAGTCCATTGGAGACTAGCTAAATGTTATTGCTATCATGGATGCAAGTTTTGTGTTGACGACACTCTCACTAATTGAGTTGCAAGCAACTTGTTATGTAATCCTTAAAATTGAAAGGTTGTACAAATGGTGAATAGCAAGGCTGTACTCTAAGGAAAATTGAATGGAGCCCAGTGAACTCTGAAACTGTGAAATCCAGGGTGCCCAGCATATACTTTTTTATGAAAAAACTAAAATTCCTGAGTTGCCCAAGAGCAAAGGTTAAGTTGCCAAGGGTCACCGGGCACTGCTAGACCACAGCCTTGGAATACCTCCACAAAAGGCAAATTCGAATAAGTAAAGATTTGTTTATGAAATGTTGTACATAAGAACAATAAGGCCCAATTTAAACACCCAGAGCGATTCCATTAGGGCTAAACTCTTTGTTTGACTTTTAACGTTTTGTAATTTATTCACCGCTTCATTATATATATGCTCGATTTTATTATTTTAGTTTACTTGATAATGACGTTCTGGAAACGTCGAAACGTCGTGTCATGCTTTATAATATTTTATCGCAGTTTTTCATTGTCAAAAGGCAAATTGAAGCCTTTTATATTAAAATTTTGATAAGTAGTTTTTTTAGAAAAGCTTTCAAGATAAAAATTAGTGATAATAATTTTGAGCGGTGTTTCGACCTTGTCAAGGTCATTTTCAAGCTGATGAAAAGGAAAATTTTTACATATATGTACTAAATTCAAGACATGGGAATGATATTTAAAGGCGATAAAATATGGAAATATGTAAACGCTAGGCGTAAAATAGAAGTGATAAAATTGCAAAGGAGACGATACGAATAAATTAATATGAGAGTTGACGAAAGTAAAACTATAAATTCTATGAAGATACCGTAAATTATTATAAAAATAGCTTTGCGCGGATTCAGTCTGACTGTTTGTTCAAGCTTGGCTTAATTTCTTTTATAAAAAGCATCTCGTAAATTAGGCAGTCCAGTTTACTTTTGCATTTCTTCAGGATTTTGAAACTGTGATGCAAGTCACTTGGGGTATGCCCATGCTGCTCTTTAATGTGGCTCCCAATTGAAGACTGAGACGCTGATCTTTATGACTCATGAGCCACACTTTGCCAAAAATGAGGGACTGCTAATAATCTGTTCGTATGTGCATATCCACCAACTACTATTATTTAAACCAAGCCATAAAATTTTAATCCTTTGAGTGTACCAAATTGTCTGTAATGGCCTGACTAGATATTTCCAGTAAAATATTTGGAGAGGGTCCCATATTTTATCCAGGCTTTTCTATTTTTAATTAAATTTTCATTTTAGTTTAATTCAGATCAAACAACTTTTGTTAATGTAGAGGTCAAGTAAGACTGTAATAGCTTGCATTTTTCCATTGGAAATGAAAATTGGTCAACAGGAAAAAGCTGGAATAGGATCAAAGTTTTAGATAGCTAACATCACAGTTGACAGGTATTTAAATACTATCTATTTTTGCCTCACGTAAAAACAAACCTTTTTTCGTGTTATTTATTTTTTTTAGGCCACTATACTCAGACCGAGCAAATGTCAAGTCAGACAATATTTACAACCAATACTCTGAATTAATTTTGTCCTCCACACATAATTAGACGATACTTTTTTGTGGACTATGAAATCGAACAGAAATTAATACCGAGGAAATAAACTTAAGTGTAAAGGATGTACCGTCAAAATACATGCTTCAAATTTTTTTAATTGAATCTTTCATCCTTCAACAGATCAAAGCTGTTAAAAGAAGGTTATTCATTTATCAGACAATCTGAAATAATTGAATTTAACATATTGCACTGATCAATGTTGTTGTTGTTAATGTAATTTACACGACTAAATTGAAAGTCTTCAGTTGTATTATCATGCAGATGCCATAATTCACTTGATCGAGTTGATGCCGAATCTACATAATTCTGTGAACTTAATCGATTTTGCATGCTGTGGTTTAATCTTTCTAGAAATGAAACGCTTACAATATTATCATTGTTTTCTATCTAACGGACCATGAAACATACCCGGTCAATTAGAGGAAAACTAAAGAAAACTCTGGAGAAGGAAAGCTATGCAAACAGTTATAAACTGGAGAGTAAAATTTAAAATTATATGTCTACAAGTACACTTTGTATTTCATAGAGTACTTGGGAGGCAAAAACCCAAAATAAATTCACTTAAGTATAACTTACCTGAGAGCTTTCATTAAATTTTCGGCACCATCCCGTAATTTTGTCTGCTTAAATATCTTCTGATTTAATACTTGTCGTTTGTGTTGAAGTTTCCATCGAGCAGATGTCTTGCGAGATCCTAGTTCGGCATCATCCTTTAGTTGAATGAGAAAATACAAAACAACGAGTAAATTGAATTTGGTAGACAATGGCAAACACGGCATCTTCTATTCACAGACATCTTCCAACGGGAGACGATGTTTTTGTTTGGTGATTAAGGACGCAAATAAGCAAATATTTTAATGATAGATAGCATCGGGTAAATTTCACCATTGGAGGGCTTAAAATTAGCCACAAACTCTTATACAGTATATTGGACATACTGGAACTTATTTAAAGATTATATCTCTACAAGAACACCACTTTGTGAATATTGCTCACCACTTCAAGCTTTACGCGGTCACCTTTGAGAACATCATTTCCCGTATGACAATTTTTCTCCGACATTTCAAGTCCGTCCGTGGGAACCATAACACTTGTCATGTCAACTGAAGTCTCAAACAACGGGAGTCTGTATTGAGCTGACCAAGCGCGATTTTGAAAGCAAATATATCACCTATACTGGATGATTACGATTCGTCATGGTTCATAAGAAGTTTATGTCCCCCTTCAGCGTGTTTATATTTCCGCTCGAATACCTTTGTTATTGAATCATTACAATGACATTTCGTAAATCCTGAATGGACGAAACACGTGATTCTCATGCTTTGATAATAGCAACCCTACCCTCCCTGACAACAAATACCACTATGGTATGCAAAGCGTGCAAAGTGATATATACGTTTTGCATGACAGCCATGTTGTATGGCAGGAACAATGAAAATATTTTGAATAAGAAAGAAAATTTTTTCCTATGGGAAAAATAATCTATTGTTCCTGTCATGCAACATGGCTGCTGTGCAAAACCTCTCAGTCGAAATTCACAGCTGCGGTGAACAGTGGGATTTGTAGTTGTCAAAAACTCAAACACCAAACGAAAAATAGCGAATAACACAAAATTATATTCTTCAGCAATCCTTTAGGATATTCTTTGACAAGTGTTTTCAGGCATAGAGAAAAAATAATTTGCACTTTATAGTCCTGTATTCCTCTGATTGTTACAGAGCAATCTTCCTTTTGAATCACATCAGATTGAACAGCCTGAACGAAAGTGGCAATGTGTTGGTGCATAATAAGGTCAAATATGGAAAAAAGTGGAGAAGATATTGTCCTTAGGATAACTGTTTACTTTCTAATGTCACTTTGTGTGAAAAGAAGATAATTTTTAAGCAGTCTGAGGTGAACTGCAGCATGTGCTTCCTCTACTGATTTTAAATCACTTATTGATCTCTAAAAACAAAAAACAGGATGAGGACAAATCATTGTGGCACACTACAAGGGGATGATGGGAAGGCTGACAGTATATAGGTAAGTAGGTAATAAAGGGGTAGGTTTCTAAAGAAACTGTGATGCTGCATTGGTGGGGGTAACAACATAATTTTGGTTTTCTTCATTCGCTATGATGAAAGGCTAACGCTTGTAATCTCAGCTTTGAAACTCTT